>NC_068430.1:64091041-64266041 GCF_023373465.1 Oncorhynchus keta | reverse complement strand
GGCAGTGTTTCCCTGTAGAGTGAGAGATGGCCTGATAAGTAGAGGTAATAAATAGCCCAATCCAGGCGTGAACAGCCTTTTCTCTCTCTCTCCCCTTTCTCTCTCTCACTCACTCACTCACTCCAGCCCCTGTGGCCAAAAAGGCATCTGCTGCTCATGCTGATGTCATCTGGCGATAATAACCAGGCCCAGCGTGGCACCAGACCACAGCCAGCGCTACGCCTCCCTCCTCTCTGCCGTGCTTTGGCTTACTGGGAGAAGATCTGGCAACCTGAGGCTGAGGAGGATAGCAACTCATGCACTACTGGCAGTCAGCCCCATAGACGCAGGGTTGGGGAGCAGTGAGGGACCGCAATAAGGGGTTACTGGGGTCTGGCAACCTTCGGATGGAGAGTTTCAAGGATCTGGCAACCTCGGAGGTCTGCGGTAGAGATTGCACCCCCTGCAGGAAGCCCCATAGCCGAAGGGTGTTAGGGACCCAGAGAGGGGGATCTGCAGCGCACTGCTGGGATCTGGCAACTCGCAGCTATGGTGAAATACAAGTGCAACAACTCAACAGTCACCACACTGCTATATAAACACTAAAACAACAGGATAACCTTGTTTCCAGTGTGTGTGGGAGGTATTTGGTTGGCATGGCTAATCCAGGCTAACCATTTTACTCCCCTTGTCCTAGTCCTAGAAGGCTCCATCCAGCCCCACTACCACCTGCCTTACCACAGCTTTTTCCCCACAACCCACCAGGGACGCCAACCCCCAACCCTCCAAACCCCCCAACACATTACCACAGAGTGGCCACTCTCACCCTAATCCCCCTCCCCTGCCTCCTCCTCAGTGGTTTGTAGGAAATCTATTGCTGTGTCTCAAATGGTACCCTATTCCCTGTTTAATGCTCTATGGGCCCTGGTCAAAGCTAGTGCACTGTGTAGGGAGTAGGGTGCAATTTGGGACGCAGTCAATGTGTTCACTTTCCTAGAGTGGTTAAGAGCACCAGCAACATGGAATTGGAAGGTAACTAACTCGACACTCTTGCCATTTCCTAAAGGGTTTCTAAAATGGGTGTGAGTGGGAGAATTGAGTTACTTTGGGTGGGTAAGATGGTTCAGGCCTGGTCACTCCGCCCACCTGCACTGCGGACCATTACAATGGCTATTAAAGCTCCTGCTAGCACGTGTCAATCTCTCCATTTGGACTCAGAGTGGGAGGACTATTAAATGACTGGATGGGCTGCTGCTTCCTACTTCTCTTTCTGTCTGTCTCCTCCCCCTCCTCTGTCTCTTTTTAACTCCATCTCTCTCCCTCTCTCTGCCAGTCTCTCTCTCTCTCTCTCTCTCTCTCTCTCTCTCTCTCTCTCCTCTCTCTCTCTCTCTCTCTCTCTCTCTCTCTCTCTCTCTCTCTCTCTCTCTCTCTCTCTCTCTCTCTCTCTCCTCTCTCTCTCAGTAACTGTCTGCTGTCTGCGAGCATCAACTCCTCGGCTGACACTGATGCCTGCCTGCCTTCCTGCCTCTCTCTCGCTCTCCATCTCTATGGAGGAGAGGAAAGAAGGAAGCAGGGTAGACAGAGAAATCAAATTGTCTTCATCTAATTCCCTCTGACATCCAATTCAGACTGCTGGAGGAGGGGGTGGGCTGTGGTGGTAACCTGAGGAGGAGGGATGTGTGTGTGTCTGGGTGTGTCTGTGGGTGCGTGTGCGTGTGCCTGTGTGTGTGTGTGTGGTGGGAGGGGGGTCAGTTAGCTGTGGGCAGATATTCAGAATCCCCCTTGCTCCGTGTCAGATGGAGCACAGATCAACCAAGGGATGAAGGCTCCCCTCAAGTCAACACGCGTACACGTACACACACACACACACACACACACACACACACACACACACACACACACACACACACACACACACACACACACACACACACACACACACACACACACACACACACACACACACACACACTTCTTCAAGGATAGACTGACCAATACTCTTTCTTTCAAAATAACGGTTTCTTTCATGTAACAACCATGCATGAAACAAATACCACTGAAAGCAATTTAAGGAGGCAATTTAGATTCATTTGAGTAACCTACATACGTTTACATAAATTGCAATCAATTGCATAACCAAATATCCCAAACACTGTGACCGACCTAAGTAATACACACCAAAAGAAGCAGTATCAACAGACCGAAGCTCATGACTATCCAGGGATTGCTTGAGAGGAAATGATGTCATAATTAAAAGGTATTGGTATTTTCTCTCAGGGACTCAAAGTCAGGTCAGCTAATACATGGTCATCGTAGAGCCACGAGGACCGTGCTGGTCAGAGTATCTATCTCCACGGTGACCTGTCCACTCATATACCATTTTCACTCTATCGTGCCGACCCCAACCACAGACTGCTAGCGCTGGTATAGTATGCTCACCCTGTACCAGCATGCTTCCAACAGCTTTATAGGGCGGCAGGTTAGTGCTGAGGGTGTTGGGATAGTAACGAAAGGTCGCTAGTTTGAATCCCCAAGGTGAACGATCCATCGATGTGCCCTTGAGCAAGGCACTTAACCCTAATTGCTCCAGGGTCTCCCGTTAATAATGGCTGACCCTGGCTGTGACCCCACTCTCCCAGGGCGTCTTAGGGAGAGTGGGATAAACACATTTCCAATTCACATCTGTATTTACACACAATTGTACATGTGTGAAAGAGGACAATAAGCAGCCACTAAAGTGGACGAGTAACCAGGCAAGACCAGTTCAGCTTGGCTCAGTAGTGAGAAAAGGATAGTAGTGAGACTGACTGCCTGGGCCTTACTAGTCCACCTGGTTCACTCTGCAGACCAATCTGGTTCACTCTGCAGACCAAGCTGGTTCACTCTGCAGACCAAGCTGGTTCGCTCTGCAGACCAAGCTGGTTCACTCTGCAGACCAAGCTGGTTCGCTCTGCTGACTAAGCTGGTTCGCTCTGCTGACCAAGCTGGTTCGCTCTGCTGACCAAGCTGGTTCGCTCTGCAGACCAAGCTGGTTCACTCTGCAGACCAAGCTGGTTCGCTATGCTGACCAAGCTGATTCACTCTGCTGGCAAAGCTGGTTCGCTCTGCTGACCAAGCTGGTTCGCTCTGCAGGCCAAGCTGGTTCACTCTGCTGACCAAGCTGATTCACTCTGCTGACCAAGCTGGTTCACTCTGCTGGCAAAGCTGGTTTGCTCTGCAGACCAAGCTGGTTCGCTATGCTGACCAAGTTGGTTCGCTCTGCAGGCCAAGCTGGTTCACTCTGCTGACCAAGCTGATTCACTCTGCTGACCAAGCTGGTTCGCTCTGCTGACCAAGCTGGTTCGCTCTGCAGGCCAAGCTGGTTCACTCTGCTGACCAAGCTGATTCACTCTGCTCTCCAAGCTGGTTCACTCTGCTGACCAAGCTGGTTCACTCTGCTGACCACGCTGGTTCGCTCTGCTGACCAAGCTGGTTCGCTCTGCTGACCAAGCTGGTTCGCTCTGCAGACCAAGCTGGTTCGCTCTGCTGACCAAGTTGATTCACTCTGCTGGCAAAGCTGGTTCACTCTGCTGACCAAGCTGATTCACTCTGCTGTCCAAGCTGGTTCGCTCTGCAGACCAAGCTGGTTCGCTCTGCAGACCAAGCTGGTTCGCTCTGCTGACCAAGCTGGTTCACTCTGCTGACCAAGCTGATTCACTCTGCTGTCCAAGCTGGTTCGCTCTGCTGACCAAGCTGGTTCGCTCTGCAGGCCAAGCTGGTTCACTCTGCTGACCAAGCTGATTCACTCTGCTCTCCAAGCTGGTTCACTCTGCTGACCAAGCTGGTTCACTCTGCTGACCAAGCTGGTTCGCTCTGCTGACCAAGCTGGTTCGCTCTGCTGACCAAGCTGGTTCGCTCTGCAGACCAAGCTGGTTCGCTCTGCTGACCAAGCTGATTCACTCTGCTGGCCAAGCTTGATTCGCTCTGCTGTCCAAGCTGGTTCTGCTGACCAAGCTGGTTCGCCTGCAGGCCAAGCTGGTTCACTCTGCTGACCAAGCTGATTCACTCTGCTCTCCAAGCTGGTTCACTCTGCTGACCAAGCTGGTTCACTCTGCTGACCAAGCTGGTTCGCTCTGCTGACCAAGCTGGTTCGCTCTGCTGACCAAGCTGGTTCGCTCTGCAGACCAAGCTGGTTCGCTCTGCTGACCAAGCTGATTCACTCTGCTGGCAAAGCTGGTTCACTCTGCTGACCAAGCTGATTCACTCTGCTGTCCAAGCTGGTTCGCTCTGCAGACCAAGCTGGTTCGCTCTGCAGGCCAAGCTGGTTCGCTCTGCTGACCAAGCTGGTTCGCTCTGCTGACCAAGCTGGTTCGCTCTGCAGACCAAGCTGGTTCACTCTGCTGACCAAGCTGATTCACTCTGCTGTCCAAGCTGGTTCGCTCTGCAGACCAAGCTGGTTCGCTCTGCAGGCCAAGCTGGTTCGCTCTGCTGACCAAGCTGGTTCGCTCTGCAGACCAAGCTGGTTTGCTCTGCTGACCAAGCTGGTTCACTCTGCTGACCAAGCTGGTTCACTCTGCTGAGCAACTACTTCTCTTTGTCATCCGTCTGTTTTTGTTACCACAACGCCCTTCAGGCCTCCTACACAGCCTATGGAAGCCCCTAAATCCCCCTTTCTCTCTCATTATTTATCTCTATCTACCCCATTCTATCTATCCCTCCTCTTTCTCTTCCCCATTTGGTTTTTTCAGTCTCTCTCTCTCTCAAGGCTATGCTCACTGAGTCTGTACATAGTCAAAGCTTTCCTTAATTTTGGGTCAGTCACAGTGGTCAGGTATTCTGCCGCTGTGTACTCTCTGTGTAGGGCCAAATAGCATTCTAGTTTGCTCTGTTTTTTTGTTAATTCTTTCCAATGTGTTAAGTAATTATCTTTTTGTTTTCTCATGATTTGGTTGGGTCTAATTGTGCTGTTGTCCTGGGGCTCTGTAGGGTGTGTTTGTGTTTGTGAACAGAGCCCCAGGACCAGTTTGCTTAGGGGACTCTTCTCCAGGTTCATCTCTCTGTTTGTGATGGCTTTGTTATGGAAGGTTTGTGAATGAGGTGGTTGTAGAATTTAATGGCTCTTTTCTGGATTTTGATAATTAGTGGGTATCGGCCTAATTCTGCTCTGCATGCATTATTTGGTGTTTTACGTTGTACACGGAGGATACTTTTGCAGAATTCTGCGTGCAGAGTCTCAATTTGGTGTTTGTCCCATTTTGTGAAGTCTTGGTTGGTGAGCGGACCCCAGACCTCACAACCATAAAGGGCAATGGGCTCTATGACTGATTCAAGTATTTTTAGCCAAATCCTAATTGGTATGTTGAAATTTATGTTTCTTTTGATGGCATAGAATGCCCTTCTTGCCTTGTCTCTCAGATCGTTCACACCTTTGTGGAAGTTACCTGTGGCGCTGATGTTTAGGCCAAGGTATGTATAGTTTTTTGTGTGCTCTAGGGCAACAGTGTCGAGATGGAATTTGTATTTGTGGTCCTGGTGACTCGACCTTTTTGGAACACCATTATTTTGGTCTTACTGAGATTTACTGTCAGGGCCCAGGTCTGACAGAATCTGTGCATAAGATCTAGGTGCTGCTGTAGGCCCTCCTTGGTTGGTGACAGAAGCACCAGATCATCAGCAAACAGCAGACATTTGACTTCGGATTCTAGCAGGGGGAGGCCGGGTGCTGCAGACTTTTCTAGTGCCCGCGCCAGTTCGTTGATATATATGTTGAAGAGGGTGGGGCTTAAGCTGCATCCCTGTCTAACCCCACGACCCTGTGTGAAGAAATGTGTGTGTTTTTTGCCAATTTTAACCGCACACTTGTTGTTTGTGTACATGGATTTTATAATGTCATATGTTTTACCCCCAACACCACTTTCCATCAGTTTGTATAGCAGACCCTCATGCCAAATTGAGTCGAAGGCTTTTTTGAAATCAACAAAGCATGAGAAGACTTTGCCTTTGTTTTGGTTTGTTTGGTTGTCAATTAAGGTGTGCAGGGTGAATACATGGTCTGTTGTACGGTAATTTGGTAAAAAGCCAATTTGACATTTGCTCAGTACATTGTTTTCATTGAGGAAATGTACGAGTCTGCTGTTAATAATAATGCAGAGGATTTTCCCAAGGTTACTGTTGACACATATTCCACGGTAGTTATTGGGGTCAAATTTGTCTCCACTTTTGTGGATTGGGGTGATCAGTCCTTGGTTCCAAATATTGGGGAAGATGCCAGAGCTAAGTATGATGTTAAAGAGTTTTAGTATAGCCAATTGGAATTTGTTGTCTGTATATTTGATCATTTCATTGAGGATACCATCGACATCACAGGCCTTTTTGGGTTGGAGGGTTTTTATTTTGTCCTGTAACTCATTCAATGTAATTGGAGAATCCAGTGGGTTCTGGTAGTCTTTAATAGTTGATTCTAAGATCTGTAGTTGATCATGTATATGTTTTTGCTCTTTGTTATAGAACCAAAAAGATTGGAGAAGTGGTCTCTCTCTCTCTCTCTCTCTCTCTCTCTCTCTCTCTCTCTCTCTCTCTCTCTCTCTCTCTCTCTCTCTCTCTCTCTCTCTCTCTCTCTCTCTCTCTCTCTCTCTCTCTCTCTCTCTCTCTCTCCGCTCTGTCCCGTCTTCTCTGACCCTGACTCTCCTCGACCCCTCACACAATGGTGCTTCACACACTGTCACCAGCCTCACTGCACCCTCGGTATTCACTTGGAGAAACACAGGGAGAGGGTGAGATACAGAGAGAGAGGGAGGGACAGAGAAACAGGGAGGGACAGAGAAACAGAGGGAGAGAAACAGAGGGAGAGAGAGGTAGAGGGAGAGACTGTACTATTTACTGTAACCTACTACAGCTGTGCACAGTGAACCAAAAATGTGCTCCATGGAAATCGGTGGCCACAAATGATAGAATCTTGCTGGAGCAGTGCAATGCTCTGATCTGTAATGGATTTTAAAAAAACACCACCAATTCTATAACTGTGTGTACAGAAAATATTGATGGAGCAGAACATGAGGGCTAGCTCCATGTAGGTACACACAGGGGGTGGGAGCTGGCTGAGTTCTTTCTCTCTGTGTGTGTGTGTGTGTGTGTGTGTGTGTGTGTGTGTGTGTGTGTGTGTGTGTGTGTGTGTGTGTGTGTGTGTGTGTGTGTGTGTGTGTGTGTGTGTGAGAGAGAATAAGTGTGTGTATGACAGGTTTCTGGACAGATTCACACGAGGGAGCTGCCACTCCTTGGTCACTTGCTTCACACCATGCCAGGTCAGCAGTGGGTCAGCACTAAGCAAGGAAGACAGAGATAGAGACAGAGAGAGAATGACAGAACCCTGAGTGTAAATAAGAGAGAAAAAATGTGATGTGTAGCTGTACAGAGAGAGAACGAATAGCAGAGAGAGAGAAGCAGAGAGAGAACTAGAAGCAGAGAGAGAAGCAGAGAGAGAACTAGAAGCAGAGAGAGAGAGAGGGGCAGAGAGAGAGAGAGGCAGAGAGAGAGAGAGAGAGAGGCAGAGAGAGAGAGAGAGGCAGAGAGAGAGAGAGGCAGAGAGAGAGAGAGAAAGATCAAACATTAATTTCTTGTACAGCACATAGCAGCAGGAGCCGTGGCACAGTACCAAAGGAAACGAAAGGCAAGAGTTGAAATGAGAGAGCGTTTGTTTTCGATGTGTTTCGGTTTGTAATGACTGAAGTGAAGAGCACATTTTAAAGTTCTAGTTCAGAGTCATGAGTGGGCTGTTGTTTTCAATTAGAGCCACGGTTTCCCTCCCTAGTTTAAATATGCAATGCTTGGCTGTGAAACCATTTACTTTGATAGACTGCACTGCTAAATGAGAGGAAACCAGTATAGAAAAGGCACAGGCAGCATGGGGGAGCGTTTAGACACACTGAAATAAATCTGGAGGGATTGCAAGTGACATGCCTGCAGCTCCGACATCCAAACTCGATCAATTAAACATCAAATCCTGATCCTCCACCATAGTTCTCCTGCCAAACCCGTTCTTCATTGCTTTAATCCTCAATGCTGAAACCCAGCCCAGTTCCCAAGCTAGCGTGGAGAAAGAAAACAATCAAAGCATGTTAAAGTAGCCCTATGGTGCAGGGGTGTTGGGGGGAAGACAGTATGTGTGCGTGAGTGTGTGGGGGGGTGGCAGTGTGTGTGTCTGTGTGTGAGGCATGGTGTGTGTATGTGTCTGTGTGAGTGAGGGAGACAGTGTGTGTGTGAGAGGCATGGGGGATAGGGTGTGTGGGCTGTGGCCAAACCCCTCCTCCTCCTCTCCCCTCTATAGCAGGGTCTTGGCTGCGTTCACAGTGCAGGCATGTCACTGTCTTTAACAAACTCTGACATCACACAAATCACTGGAGTGGTTACTCGGCAACTGGAGGGGATTTTGGACCCCGCTGGAGCCAAAACCGTCTTCCACTGGGGAATTTGATTCAGTGGAAGTCTTCACAGATAAACAGCCAAGTCAATAACCACCACAAGAGCTAAAGGGGGACGTTGATTCAGTCTTCTGTTTTCCTGCCAGTAGACGGATATCAGAGAAGTCAACTCTGACATACGGCCAGAGAAACGCCTGCCCAGTCTGCCACATGCATGTCAGAGAGGAAAGACGTGCTGTTTTCACATTGTGGTGAAATCCCCAAATCTATTTCCCACTCACTCTTAATCTTCCCTCTCTCTCACCATCTTTTTTTCTCTTTCAACCACTCCCACGAACTGTTATTCATTTCTTTCTGTCTCCCCCGTGTGGCCGTTGACATTTATAGGCAGGAATGCAGTCAATGCAGCCGAAACCCAAACCAACATTTGACAGTTGACTTTTAATTCGAGGCAGAATTTGAAAGTGGTGAAAACTCATACCTCCCAACTCCAAAGTTAAGAGTATGATGTCATATCACATGTTTATCTTGTGAGAAAACCCATAAAATGTGAGTGATACGCCAGAGGTTGTGGTCATGAGGTCTGTTAATTGTAAAATACTTAAATGGACTATTTTATATCATTATAAAGTCATTTAGCACACATCTAATATATTTTGGTAGAAAAATGAACGAGCGGTTCTGCAAGCATCTCCAATTTTATGCTGCCAGTGGCGGAGCTGAATTTGAGAGTTTTCTACAGCAGGAAAATAATCCTGCAGCGAAAGGATTATTATGTGGATAATAATCTATGTACATTTTTGTAGTGGTTTCTACATTTTTTGGAAGTGAAGAACAAATTACAAACTTTTTAAACCTCAAATACACTACAAGTTTGACATTTCCTGCATTGCATGATGGTGCCCCTGCAACAGGGTGATCCAATTAAGATCCTACACTCAAAGGCTGTGTTTAGACAGCCCAATTCAGATCTTTTTTTCACTAATTGGTCTTTTGGCCAATCACATCAGATCTTTTTCAGATTCTGATCTGATTTGTCGAAAGACCAATTAGTGGAAAAAAAGATCAGAATTGGGCTGCCTGTCTAAATGCAGGCAAATGTCTGTAAAAATATCACTTGTTCCATTCAGTTTCATCATTGCTCTATAGATATTTTTGCAAATCAAAGACACCCCAAATTAAACATATTGGGACACTACATTCAGCCAAACTCAAAGTATGTCGATACAAATCTTGCTATGAACGTCCATGTTGTTGGTGTCTATTGCAATGACCTTGTTTTAAAATAACGGTACAGTAATTTTCTTGTTAATTTACCTGTGTTTTTAGGCACGGGTTGTAACGTTGTCAATAATTCCTAAAGACTCTAATTACTTATGCTCCTACGTTAAGCGTACTTGTTGCTTTACCTAAACGTTGGATAAGTAATAGGCTATAACATAATTTACAAAATAGAGTATGTTTGACAAATTGGAGAAGCAGAAATGTTGCGGGTTGCCTACCTTTTAACCTTGCCTCCTCTGCTGGTTACATTGGAGCATTACACGTTAATGTACCTGAACACACTCACTTCAAGCTTAAATGCTAATTAATTGCAAGTGTTAACAAAATGAATGACATTTGGTAGAAACCAAACCATAAATTCTTCTTGAGGACTTTGCTTTGAAATAAATGTGCAAATACGAAAGGAATATGATGAAATGTATTTAGACACAAAATATTTACATATTTTATAGTATTATTTCTTTTTAGTGGCCAAAAGATTGTAATGCACCTGTAAACACACGTTGTAACAATCGGATGGCAAGACAAACACATCTTAAACATATTTAATTACACAAAATAAAAAAAGTATTGCCATATCTCTAATCCACCACCATCTGTTCATTCATTCCATAGTCAATATCATAAACATTCTTATGAGAGATGATGGCACAACTGACACAACACATGCATATAAATCTCAGAACACAATAAGCAGGTTTTAGACAGCTGGCTCAGGGACCGTGACTAATACTGTACCTGGTGGTTCTTTAGGAGGGCAGGGAAAGATCATAAAGAGAAGATGTCGGTGGAAGAGAGAGGGAGGGGCTAAGCGCTGCACAGGAAGTTGAGCTTTGTTCTCATTCCTAGAGTGAGTGACTAAGGGTCAATGATACCTGAGCTCTGTGTACAGTCATCGTATATCGTAAAATACAATGAGTTATCATGTCATGTAATATCAGTTACTTTGTCACCCTTTAAAAAAGGTGGTATTCAAAACATTTCTGAGGTTTTTGTCCTTCAAATCTGTTAATCAAATAACCGTCAATTTATTACATCTCTTATCAAAATGAAAATAAATCAATAAATAGATTTAGTCCATTACATTTTTCAAATGATCTTTCTCAAAAACGTTTGTATATTGTCAAATAAAATAATGTGTACTCTTCATTTTTAGGGGTCCTTAACCCAGACTTTCAATGCCACTGCTTTAAAAACATATTCCAACATAAATCCATATAATGCCTACAATCATTACACTTCAACCCTATCTTGAGTTGCACACTTCCGAATAGGTCATTAAATCCCTCATTGTATGGAAACTTTAACTGTGTCGGACAGTTAGTCAACATACTCGGACTGGAATTCCTACATTACATTTCAGGTGTGACTTGGGTATGACCATATGGTTTCACAGGTTTGTTGAAATCCCGTGTATAATACAATACACAGTATTTAACACTATCGTATCTTTATGATGAAGATCATTGAAAAACGATTCCCAAAAACAATACAAGTAAATATAGGTTGGAAAAAACAACAAGAACTTAATGAAGCTAAACCAAAGTGCAGGTACATACTACCTTGATTACAGAATTCATGTATAGGTAGCTATCATAGGTACACAATCCATTTCCCTTGTCCCATAATGGTCAGGTATGTAATGCCTATTGGAACTCTTCTACGTCTTATCCGTTTACAAATAATCCAAATCATTTATTTGACAAATTTGTAATTCAAAGACATCCAATTTGGCCACGAGTACCTCATCAACAAACTTCACATTGGTGCCTCTGATGCCTTAAAAATCACCACAAATCAGGCTCCACCCACACAATCTTCTTCTGCTCCACCAAGATGATGGAGTGCAGGGTGGTGAGCAGAGTGGTTTTGTCGTCCCACGAGTCAGGGCTGACGATGCGGTAGAGGCAGGGCAGCTTGTCCAGCAGCGACTCCTCGCTGCGGGAACACTCCAGTTGCTGCTCCTCGGACCAGCCCTGACGCTGCACCTTAGACCTGGGCGAGAGGGGGAGGAGGTAGGGGTGAGGTCGGGCGATAGCGAGAGAGCGAAGATAAAGACAAATAGGGTAGAAGGCGAGATGGAGGGAGAGAGAACAAGAGAAATAAACACAAAGACACACCATGTAGGAGGGGCAATGGAACAATATTGCTACCATTCATATTTCGTATCAAAAGTCACACAATGGCCTACTTGAGTTTGCGTGCTGCTCTGGACTTGGACTGGGCGATGAAGATGATGATGGGGAAGATCTCTGCCCTGTGGAGGCGGCGTACACAGTCCAGACCTAGAGGCAGGACACAGTGAGTACCCTGAGAGAAGAGACAGGAGAGGAGTTTCGGTATGGTCAGTACTGCAGCTGCATTAAATAACAGGACCACTGAAAATAAGGGAGGTATTGTCGGTTATTTTTGTGACGTTTGTGGAAAACGGTTCAAGTAAGTCATAAACCATTTTTTCCCCCTAATACCAGTATGTCAAATACGGTGTTGTCATTTGGAATATCCCACCTGTTTCATGACCCTCTCAACACTCTGCAGGGTGTAACACCACTGACCCCCCTGTTCACACTCCTCCAGCACCTCAGAGCTCTGCAGCCTGGCAGCGTGCTCACTGGAACTCAATAACTCTGGGGATAGGGGGAGGGAGGGAGAGAGGGAGGGGGAGAGATGGGTATAGGATAAGGTGAGACAGCAGGTACGAGGAAAACAAACATTTGCATCTTCATTAACATCACCTCCCGCTACTGAGCAAATAGTAGATCATCTCATTGGAATTCCGCTCTGGGCATCGGGCAGGTGATGGATGGAAGAAGAAAAAAAGAGAGGAGAGAGAAAAAACACCAGAAAAAAGAAAGACTCCTCCCTAACCTGGCTCACACAACTGAAAGCCCTGCCACTCGGCCAGCTTCTGATCCAGGACACGGCCGAGGATTGTGGGTAGCAGGAGGACCGGACGACAGACGGGTGGGTAGTGGGGCGTGACCAGGGTGTAGGGCATGAGGGTCAAATAGCCTCTGGGTGCAGAGGCATCCCCTAGAGCAGAGGACAATATTAGGACACGCCGGGTTCAAGTCAATAACCAAGGCGACATTATTACAGGTATAAGAGCTGTGACGATACCAGGAACGCAATATTTTTACCTTGGCAAAAATGAAAACACGATACATGCCACGATACCCGTATCGTCCCAGCCCTAATAGGTATGGTAATATCATAGGGGCGTTAATCCAACCTGCTTTAGCAATGTTTATGCACAGTTTAGCAAACTTGGTTTGATGCAGAACTTCAATGGGTGCCATGTTGACAATTCAATGTGTTTGGCTCCAACATGGAGGACAGTCTTATGATACGACCTCTATGGTCCTGGCTCTGTTATGTTTTGTATATTCTTGTGTACAAAAATGACTTCCAATCCAGCTTTGACTGTGTCTGATGTATACCTGGCCCAGTGCGCTTGTCCTTGCTGTCTTCTACACAGACCCACAGAGGATTCCTCCCCTGCCTCCCCATACTGACGATCCTCACAGTCTTCTTCTTGTCCTGGGCCTGAGAACCCAGCAAACAACGTGTTAACCCGAACGTTTGACAGCGGTTCGGAGGGATATTCACACGACTACAACGTTTTCTTCATGAATGTTCGGTTAACACGTTCCAGAGACGTCAAAAACAAACATTTTTGGAACACATTCGCGGGACAGGAGTGTCACCTGACTGTAACTCAGAAACCCTAAAGCGAGTTGGATTTTGGTCCGAGCAGTTCTGCAAACTATGAAACGAGTGAAGGATGTTACCTTTCTAAGTGCCATGGGTTGGATGCTCATGTCCTCGATAGCGCTGATCAGCAGGCGTTGGGCCCTGCAATGAGATATACATGATGTCATTTATGTATTGGCCAATTCAAATCCTGTAGTAGTCATTATCAGTACGTCATTGAATCAAACATAGATTAGATGTAGTAGATGTTAGTTCTCCAGAGGGGGACAGATATAGCCTAGTCTAGAAAGACTAGAAAGAATCCATGTCAACGATCCAATCCCACATGGTGGGTACTGGGCCTACTACCTGTAGTAGTTGGGCAAGTTGCCAGTCTTGAGATCCAGCAGTTGGCAAGGGTGGACGTGGCTGGCCCTCCAGGAGCGGTCAGCGCCCGCTGGGAGGGTGCATGTGACGTGGAGGATGTCGTTACAGGAAACGGACAGAGCGTCCTGCGAGCCCCCGGGTAACGTCATGTTGACGCGCACGTAGAAGGAGTCACCTGACATGGCCTCGCCACTCTGCCGCAGGAGCTTCTCATAGGCTGAGAGAGAGAGAGAGAGAGAGAGAGAGAGAGAGAGAGAGAGAGAGAGAGAGAGAAGTGGAGGGACCATGGAGGATTATGACTGTGACGATCTGGGTCACGGCACCAATGTTACAGGTGTGATATATACACACACGCGACCAACCAACATGAATACAGAAACATTAAAATAGCATATTTTATATTACACAGAGAACGGTAACTATACAATGCTATTGTAGCATCCCAATAGCTTTCCAGCGAGAAAAAAAGAGAGCACTCTCTGTGTTGCTGATGTGAATATTAGCCAGGTGCTGAAATGGACTACTTTGAAGTTATCATGGGTTAAGTGTCCCCAGTATGTCACTCTGTTTTTCACCCTTATGTTGCTATGTTACCTCAAAACAAACAGTCAGCCTAAATACCTATGAAACATGAAACGGATAACCCTCGACTTTCAACCTAAATCATGAGAATGAGGCACTTCTGTGACGAGATCCAGAGACACACACTACTAGTCAAACAACATTTTTTCTAATCAGCTAAGAACACATTTTTCTCTCTCTAGTGTCTGATCTGGGCGATTTGACACTAAAGTCACGTTAACATTTTGAAGAACCTCCTTGCTTATACAATTCTGTCACATCAGAAGGATAATGTCAAGCAAGGGAGAAAGAAAGGATGCATTTTAGTATTTGCACTGGCTAGGGTATTTGAATGTGTTAACGTACAATTATTTTGACCAGACTGTTTTGAACATAGGGCCAGGGTCTCACCATCTTGGTTGGGCCTCAGGGAGAGGTGGCAGAAGCCTCGGACCTGCCCCAGAGCCCACCTGGCCTCTTCCAGGGTGGTGTCCTCCAGAACCATCCTTAGAACCTGCTGAGCCTGCTCATACTTCACCTGGAACCCAGTAGCACAAACACCCATTAGAATTATAGTGCCTTCACAGAAACTATAAAGAAGAGCGGGGAGTTATGACACAAAATGGCTGCCATGAATCGATCTGTCAGGTAGATAGGAGACTGGAGTTGTGGAGACAGACACAAACACACACACACCTCCAGAATTTGTGCCCCCGAACTAATGCCCACTGTGTTGGCGGCGGAGCCCTCAGTGACCTGGTGGACGAACACTCCCGTCTTGTTACCCCCCACCACCTGCAGCTGGCTCAGCAGCGCCTCCCCCTGGAAGGAGATGGTCAAGACTCGGCCAGTGATGCGCATGGCCCGGGGCCGGGAGCGCAGCAGGAACGGGGGGGCTGATGCCCTGGAGAGACTGGGGTTGAGATGGAGAGGAGTGGAGAGTATTTCATTGTCACATTAATCTATCCTGGAGAGGCTACGGAAAGTTCATAAACAATCGAGCATCTGACCAACATGCGTGTGATTTTAGCTTCGGGTTAACTAAGATTATTGTTAAATGCATACGATGTACAATAAGGTACTTTGATTTTGGTAATGGCGCCCTATAGGAGCAAATAATTTTCATGTGTCATCATCATAATACCATCTCCTTGCAATATACAGGCTAAATGGCTTTCTTCCTCTGTTCCTCTGCTTGCTTCAGCCTTCCCTTCAGCAACAATTCAAGGTAGGGAATGTGAGTACATCCCATAGATTTCAGTACATCACGGTAAATTCAAGTTCCTCACCCATCACTGTTGTTGCTTTGGCAGGAAGGCATGTTTGACATAACAGATTGCTCAACCTCATTGCCTGTAAATCGAATAAAACAAAAGAGACTGTTCAAGAATGTGTCCACAGAGAGAACGCCCGACAGTTAATGTGTTACCTAGGCTACCAGGCCAGGATCCAAACTTCACCCAAGGCTAATTTCGTCTCTGCTCGGAGAGTGGCCAACCAAAACATTTATATTTGTTTCCAGGAAGTCTCATCTGGGTGTTCCCTTCAAAGACAAACATGCAAGCACACGCTTATATCCATGTATGTAAGCACACAAATGCACAAACACACAAACACACTCGAAAGTACACACAGAAGCTGCTAAGTCCCAGTAAGGTGAGAGGTTGTTAAAGGTTGGAGTTTATTCAGTTACGTACCACCGGGGATGAACACAAAGTCATTGTCAAGTAAGACGTCACATTCAGCCGTCTCCGAGCTAGAAGAGGGGATAACACTTGTTTACAAAATGGTGTCTTCTTATTTTGTCCTTATTTTCTCTCTCTCTCTCTCTCTCTCTCTCTCTCTAACCACTCCTTCCCCCCCTCTCTATGTATCATGTATGCTGCGACATATAAACTGGCTGAGTGAGTTGGACTGCAGAAATACAGAATTGCCATCAAGGCACTTGGACGGACTGTCTTCACTGTAAACACAAAACCACGACAATAAACATGAGCATGGGCAGCCGTTCACCTGTGAAAACAACCTATGATTAGTTCCAAGAATAACACCTGAATCCTCGATCAAATATGACCACAAAGGGTGCGTTTCCAATGGCACCCTAATCCCTATATAGTGCACTACTATATAGAGATTTGGAACACAGCCAGAGAACCCAAATAGTTTACAGGAAGATCAAATCTACCTTTATAATGAAATGATCTCATGTTACTAGAACAGAAAGCAGGGCTAGAGACCCTGGGGGGAAAATGAAATGAAGCCTTGAAATGAAGCTCTTCCCGGCAACACAGAGTAAACACATGGCCTTCCTGGTAAAAAAGCAGACTTTGGACAGCGACATCACATCACTCAGAATATAGAAGGAAGTATGCCAGCTGTACTACTGTGTAAGTGTCCAACTGGTTCTGAATGAGGAGTCAGACTGTGTCTTAAACATACACAGAGTCTAAAACACACACACACCTTACCTGTCTCGATTGTACCATAGGGTCTTTTCTCGTGTCCGCAGTGACTCTGGGCATGGAGGCTCCACATTTTGGGACCGGACACTACTTGGAGTAATATCGCGACTCTACACACACACACACACAATTACCAGATGTCAAGTTTATAATGCAAATCATTAAAGACAAATCAGATGATATAAACAGCTGACATGACTGATATAAATCCTGCACACACACCTTTATATTGCATCCCCTCACGGAATCGGAATCGGGGCAGATTGCATGCATGCGGCGGAGGCGGGGACGAGGGGAGGGGCTGGAGGGGAGGCTGTCACTGCTGGAGCCCTGGCTCTCCCAGCTAAACTTCCATTCCTGGAGACAGACAGACACACGTTAGTCGTTAGTATCTCGTTTAGAATCTGCTCTGCATGTTAATGTGTGTATGGAGTGTGCGTGGGTGTGTACACAATGTGCATTTGCATGTATACAGTGTTCGCGCTGCGCAGCGTGTCCTTCTCAGCCAAGCTCCTGGCATTCTGGGCCTGGGCCTCGTCCCTGGACAGGCACGCCTGGAGGGATGGACAGACAGACAGATAAGACAGACATACCTACAATGAGTGTTCAAAACATTAAGGACACCTTCCTGATATTGAGTTGCAACCCCCCCAGCAGTGTTGCAGTTCTTGACACAAACCGGTGCGCATGAACTGCCTGCATGTCTGACTTTGCTCGTCCCGCCACATACACTGAGCGTACAAAACATTAGGAACACCTGCTCTTTCCATGACGTACACTGAGCAAGTGAATCCAGGTAAACGCTATCCCTTGTTGAGGTCACTTGTTAAATCCACCTTCATCAGTGTAGATGAAGGGGAGGAGAAAGAAGGTTAAAGGTTAAAGGAGGTTAAAGAAGGTTTTTGATGCCTTGAGACAACGGAGACGTGCGTAAGGCTGAATGGGAAAGACAAAATATTTCAGCGCCTTTGAACAGAGCATGGTAGTAGGTGCTGTTGCACAGCTACTACCATGTTGAACACTTACTACCATGCTCTGTTCAAAGGCGCTGAAATATTTTGTCTTTCCCATTCCCCCTCTGAATGGCACACATACGCACGTCTCCGTTGTCTCTTAGCTTTTGCCTGGATTCACTTGCTCAGTGTATGTCATGGAAAGAGCAGGTGTTCCTAATGTTTTGTACGCTCAGTGTATGTGGCGGGACGAGCAAAGACAGACATGCAGGCAGGTCAGTATGCAAATAGGTGGATATAGGCAGACAGACATGCAGGCAGGTCCGTATGCAAATAGGTGGATATAGGCAGACAGACATGCAGGCAGGTCCGTATGCAAATAGGTGGATATAGGCAGACAGACATGCAGGCAGGTCCGTATGCAAATAGGTGGATATAGGCAGACAGACTGACAGGCAGGCGGACACACAGAAAGGTACGGCATTCCAATAATTGATTTCAGGATGAGCAATGATGCCATAAGGTAATCGCTCCTCACGTGGTCTCTCTCTGCCTGTAGCTCCCTCAGTTGGCTCTGTATGACAGTACTCTTCTGCTGGTACATCTCACAGTCCAGAGTCAGCTTCTGAACCTGCAGCGCCAGACACTCTTTATGTTCCACCATCTTAAGAGCAAACACACACCAGGTGGTGTTTTAAGTTTGGCCACTCATAAATGTACCCGTGTAACAAATTCTATTGCCTTTCAGCAGATGTTTGCTGCCGGAATAAAATGGCCAACTCAAAAGGGTTGTTCGCAATCTCCTAGACACACACACACCTCCTGCCTCTCGCGGGTCAGCTGCTCATTCTCCTCTCTGTAGCACCTGAGCTGCTCAGCAAGCTCTATATGGACATCCCTCGCCTCAACCAGGTCTTGGCCCAGGATATCCCCCAGCGCCTGGAGAGAGAGAGAGGGGGGTGTAGGGATACAGAGAATGGGGGATAGAACATTGGAGAAAAATAAAGGGGAGAGGGATAGTGAGAGAAACAGAAGGACAAGAGGACGTGACAGTCAGAACCACAGTGTGTCTGAGAAATTCTAGTTTCTTTGTAGAAGTCTGAGCTTGTTTCCTCCTCACTCACCGGGGCGATTGTCTCCGCCACCAGTAGCTGCCTGCGCAGAGCGCTAATCTCCTCCTGCAGTCGCTGCGTCTGGCTGGGGGTGGTGCATTTGAGCGAGCGCTGCCTCTCATAGTCCGTCTCTGTCTGGGCTTTGCGCAGCTCAAACTGAAGCTGATATACCTGCCCATCATCGAAAAACAGAAGACTAGTGTCACAAATTCTGTGACCGCAGTATTTGACCACAGTTACTTCAACATGTTTTCTGTTGTCCCTTGTTGTTTCTTACAGTAAATTAAATGTATCACTTAAAGATGGAATCCGCAGTAGGGGAAACAGTGCCACTGTCCGCCCCATGGTTGTTGTAATTGTTTTGTTGAAGAAACAGAGCTGGGGAGCATCGTGTACAGTTTTTAAAAGAAGTGTGGTACATATGCAATGATGTCCGAGGGGGGAAAAAACTGTGTTTGTTGTTTGCAGTAATATCTTTGTTGTTGTAATATCGCAAACGGACGTGGCAGTTTCACCATTAAGGATTCCAGCTCTTTGAATTGAATTTCTTTTGAGTAACAGACATATACAACAAATGTACAATGAGGACAAGGATGCCGAAGCTTTAACACGTTTCTACACCAAAAATAATGCTGTTATTAGTTCAATGAACTTTACCATACTTTTGGTCAACCCTGTAAATACCGTAATTTATCACTTCATGTAAACGCAGTGCAGTCATCACCACTCCGGAATATCACACAGCTAGCCCTTTTACCCTGACCTGCAGGTTGAGGTCGCTGCAGTGGATGTTGGCGGCCGACCTCTCCTCGATGACGGCGGTGTACCGCGCATACAGGCCACACTTCTCGTCCTTCAGCTTCAAGATGTCGTGGTGCGCGGCAGCCAAGTTCTTCCTCATGCGGCCGTGGTCGGCCTTAAGACGGCGAGACTCCTCCTGCCGCTCCAGAGTCTGACCTAGCTGCGCCTCCAGGGAGGTGCAACGTGACCCCAGCCGACTGGCCTCCTGCCGAGCCTCCTTCAGCTCCTTCTGCATCCCTGTCAAGGCTTTGACCAGGTACTCCGTCAAGTCCGAGTACTTAATCAGGCCTGGCAGGAAATCAGATTAGGATGGACACACTACAGCTACTGCTAACCCAGGACTACTGATTGGACTATTTATAATTTCCCACCAAATATTTTTACCAAATGATTTACTCCAATGGGGATTATATGAATACTTTATATTTAGAATACTGTTTACTGATGAATAGAATGAACACATTGCACTGGTTTTCAAGCAGACAGGGCAAATTGAAAAAGAACCATCATTCTTCACACAAGGTAACCCAGCCCTCTCCTTAACACAGGGCCTAAATGAGCCAGATGGGAAACAGGGCATGTGTTGTGTGTTACTCACCACTGAAGCCGGAGGGCTCGGTGCTGGGCTTGCGGCCTGTGACCTGGGTGTAGATGGTGGGGTAGTGGATCATCAGGCTCTCCAGCAGGGCCATTGCGCCGTTCCTCCCCTGGATACGCAGCAGGTCCAGCATGTGACCTAAAGAAGACAAAGGGTTAAATAGGACGAAGTGCACAACGTAAATCAAAGACGAAGATGGACTGTTTTATGGACTTATTCATAAAAATGTGCTGTTGTATTTCCTCATTCATTTAGTAGTTTTATAGGGACAGACTATTAAACTATGGACATGTTGAGTTATAAACATTTATGAATCGCATAACTCATTTTCATCACCAGTTATACACTGAGTGTACAAAACATTAGGAACACACAATATTGAGTTGCACCTTCTTTTGCCTCAATTTGTCAGGGCATGGACTCTAGAAGGTGTCAAAAGCGTTTGACAGGAGACTCCGTTGGGGTGTGTTTCCCCACCTGTTGTTGTTGGGTTGGGACTTCATAATGAACGACAGTGCCACTGGAAATCCCTATGCTCTCCTGCTTCTGACTCCTGCACCTACCTCTTCTTAGGAGGCACCTAACAACTGAGTGTATGCAAAGATTTTTATTTTCAAATCCTTTTACATTTAATTCAGCTTGTGTTATGCTAATTTTACTTTTTCCCGACCCGCGGAAACAACTTTGAAGATGACGACCGCAAAATGTAAAATCCTCAAAGGTTGTTACAATCCTGCAACGCTATGTCAACAGAACTTGGTGCTTACCCACGGATGTATTAGGTTACGAAATCCAACTTTAAAAAAATAAAACATTTATACTAATGACATGTTAGAGAAAGAATGATTCAGAACATAAATGATCATATTTGTCTTGGTAAAATGTATTTTATAACATAAGTAAGTGACATTTCATCACCAAAGCTGGGCAGAGTAGGTGGACACCCTATACAGTGTCCTTGTGGTTAAAGTGTCCACCTTGAGATTGCAAGGTTGAATGGCAGGTTCCTGGTTGATTCCTACCCAAGACTCTACAAATGGGACCTTGATGCCTCTCTGCTTGGGACTCAGCATTAAGGAGATGGATTGCTGTGCCACTAGTGTCCTGCCCAGGGGGTGTACTTGTACATCAGGCTCCCTCATGCTACAGAAACAGGACATAGGCTCCTGCCCATATGGGCCGTTCTGGCTCTACTTACTCCCCCAACGAAATGTATAAACAAAACCAAGTGGAAAAAAATCAACAGTGATAGAATGGAATAGAATTAAACAGAACAGAAAGAATACAGAAAGCATACAACAGAAGAACATCTAAAGTAATACAATAGGAAATCATAGAAACGAATAGAATAGAAGTCTTACTGGTCCTCATGGAGCTGTTGTTGAGCTTGAGGCAGGAGATGATCTCATCTTCATCCATCTCTGTGAGGACCCTGGCCTGGCGCAGGTAGGGGATCAACATACATGGTTTCACACCCAGGGAGATACGATGACGGTTGTCGTTGATCAGCTCCCACACATCTTCCTCACCCATCTCCTTGAGGTCGGGCCCCTCCGGAACACATTCCGCTGCCATGGTGAATGCCCGGCGTGTGTGTGAGGCGAGTCACTTCGAGTGAGTGTCGCAGGCAGACGCAGTCACTGAAGACACACACACTTAATAACACACACACACCTAGTATTATCACTGTCCAATGCTGGGGGAAAAAGCTAACTGTCAGAGACACAGGGACTCCACGCCCGGCTGGTGTAGGCGTCAATGCATGCAAGGGTGTGTGTGTGTGAGAGATAACCTGAAAGACAAGAAACATACACCCCAGTGAATCAGTGCCCACGCCAACCCATGCATGCCCTTTATTACTGAACTCATTTTGTAAATGCCGGATCTCTAGCGAGACGCTACTTCACCCAAGTTGCGTCAAATAGTATCTTCTTCAGTGCCATGAGATATTGCGTGTGACTAAACAAACTGACAAGATTTCAACTTGGGG
Organism: Oncorhynchus keta; assembly: GCF_023373465.1. Classification (NCBI taxonomy): domain Eukaryota; kingdom Metazoa; phylum Chordata; class Actinopteri; order Salmoniformes; family Salmonidae; genus Oncorhynchus; species Oncorhynchus keta. Next base: position 64,243,825 of record NC_068430.1, on the reverse strand, counting down.
GACAGGAATTGAGTACAATTCACACGCAAATATTTAAAGTCAAATACACACAGGCCTACTTAAAGCGTAAAATGACTTCCTATAACATGTACAAAACCATTTACCATTTCTTTGGAGTTGCAAGTGTAGCCTCTGTACAATCACCATGATCTACCCAACTCGGGCGAGCAGCGCTCCTCCCGTCAATGTCAGCGCATGGGCGAGGAGGACAACTAAACCGACTAATTGTACAAAGTTACTAACCAACCAATCAAAAAATAACTAATTTGGATTATTACTGATGGACCACAGCCTAAAAAATAAACAAACAAAAAACATGAAGCTTGTTCCTGGTAACATTTCTAGGGCCATTGGGTTATTCCTTGGGAAAGTGAATATAAAAAGGCTGAGGTTGGAACTTACACTACATGACCAAAGGTAGGTGGACACCTGCTGGTCGACCATCTCATTCCGAAATCATGGCCATCAATATAGAGTTGGTCTCCCCTTTGCTGCTATACTCCACTCTTCTGGGAAGGCTTTCCACTAGATGTTGGAACATTGCTGCAGGGACTTGCTTCCATTCAGCCACAAAAGAAATAGTGTGGTGGAGCACTGATGTTGTGCAATTAGGCCTGGGTACATCCCAAAGGTGTTCGATGGGGTTGAGGTCAGGGCTATGCGCAGGCCAGTCAAGTTTTTCCACACCGATCTCGACAAACCATTTCTGTATGAACCTCGCTTTGTGCACGTGGGCATTGTCATGCTGAAACAGGAAAGGGCCTTCCCCAAACTATTGCCACAAAGTTGGAAGCACAGAATCATTTAGAATGTCATGTATGCTGTATCGTTAACATTCCCCTTCACTGGAGCTAAGGGGCCGAGCGCGAACCATGAAAAATGGCTGCTCGGCCAAGGAAACCCATTTCATGAAGCTTTCTGATTTTGCTTCCAGAGGTAGTTTGGAACTCAGTGGTGAGTGTTGCAACCGAGGACAGACGATTTTTACACACTACGCACTTCAGCACTCTGCAGTCCCGTTCTGTGAGTCTGTGTGGCCTACCACTTCGCGGCTGAGCCATTGTTGCTCCTAGACGTTTCCACTTCCACTTCACAATTACAGCACTTACAGTTGACCAGGGCAGAAATTTGACGAACTGATTTGTTGTAAAAGTGGCATTCTATGACGGTGCCACGTTGAAAGTCACTGAGCTCTTCAATAAGGCCATTCTACGGCCAATGTTTGTCTATGGAGATGGCATGGCTGCGTGCTCGATTTTATACGCCTCTCAGCATCGGGTGTGGCTGAAATAACCAAATCCACTAATTTGAAGAGGTGTCCACATACTTTTGTATATATGTTGTGTCAATTTTTGGATTATGAGATGTCACATGGAAAATGCATTTGAATAATGCTATTTAAATATATTACAATTGCAATGGCGTCATAACTTTACTGGAAAATCAAATGGTCATTGAGATGACACATCAGTAGTTGCACCTTCAAAACCATATTCATTCCATTGAGTTACTTCCCTACGGCCTACTGCATGTAGGCTATTTACTTAGAGCTTCTGTGAATCATAGTCTGTCTTATAAAAGGTCTTTATGTAATGTAGCCTAGACACTGTGTGTGCAATACCAATGGAACTAGGATGTTGTTTTTGTGACAACCAATGAAACCATCAACAACAAGTTTAAGTTATGAGAAACAATATGAATCCACCCCACTGTGACTGATTTCTCAATCAACACTGACAGATGCCCATATATGAGACTGACTAGACTGGTATAAATTAATTTGGTGTCACAGTGGAAAAGTGCAGAACATACTAACTACTTATTTTAAAATATATATTGTCACTTCGGTATGTGTCCCTTCATCCGTCGACACGGACACCAAGGCTGCATTTACACAGGCAGCCAAATTCAGATTTTCTTTCTTCCCTAATTGCTCTTTTGACCAATCAGATCAACTCTGAAAAAGATTGGATGTGAAAAGATCCGATGGGATTGGTCACAAGACCACCTAGAGGAAAAAAAGATCAGAATTGGACTGTCTTAATGTACACCTTAATGTACACTTATGTTGACAATACCTGTTAGACCAGACGGCAAGTGCAGCTATAGGCCTTGGAATACAGGTCATACACAAACACATTTACAAGCCTTCTTACATAATAAAGTGTTAAACATACTTATAACAAATTATAAAGAATTATACCTGGATGATTTAAGTAAAGTGTGTTACTGAAATAAATTCAATCAAACCCAAAGTATGTAAAAATGATACATTTCCTGTTCCTACGCTGTAAAATTGTAATTCACTGATTTGAAAGCAACTTCCTAGTAGGCATCAACTATATGCTTTCACCTATCATGCACCCTTAGATCAGAGCAGATGAGCGAGAGGATGCGAGGAAAGGAAGCCTTCATAGACTATAGAGACGCATCCTAGGACGAAACATAACAGGTTAGTGGGTGGTCCACCGGCTGATATTGATCTGTGCCAACTGAAGGGCTGTGGCCTCACTAATGTGTAACCTGGCCTTCTCACCCTTCCAATTCAATTCATTGTGTGTATTATAATAGCACCAAACCGGTCATGTAACAGGCAAACAAAGCCACTGGCAAAGCTATGTGAGAGATTGAGGCCAAGCCTCTAAATAACAGCCATCACGGACAAAGATTCCTATAACAAAGGTTTCTCTGACAGTAAGTACACAAACTACTTCTTGATCCATCAGTGAAACATATATAACAGCAAAAGTTGTTGAAAAGAGGGGGAATGTAATTTGTGACTGGCCTGGTTCCGGATCATCACTGATTTAGGGACAGTTTTTGAGCGGCAGGTAGCCTTGTGGTTAGAACTTTGGGCCAGTAACCGAAAGGTTTCTAGATCGAATCACCGAGCTGACAAGGTAAAAATCTGTCGTTCTGCCTCTGAACAAGGCATTTAACCCACTGTTCCTAGGCCATCACAGTAAATAAGATTTTGTTCTTAACTGACCTGCCTAGCTAAATAAAAGGTAAATAAATAAATAAATAAACAGTTTGGGAGCTCCCTTCCCTTGCTGGAGCCCCAAACTGTGACAAAAGGCACTTCAGGAACACATGAGATTAGGGTGATAATCTAGTTATATAAATGAATTAGATATCCAGAGTTGAATAGAGAATAAATTCCAAAGGGGCCCGGTGTTGATTCACAAAGAAACCCATTTGGGAAAAACTTCCTGACTATGTCAGCGACTGCTTATTGGATGGTGGAACCAGACAATTATCCAATATTATCTGATATTTGACTTTGATGGATATATCCTTTAATTTATGTTAAGTGACCCTTAAAGGCATTGAATTATGTTGTTTGTCTGTTTGTTATTATCTAAGGAAGTCTCTAGATTTTGCTCGCCTGAAGTAGAGTATCTTGTGATAAATTGCAGACCACACTACTTGCCTAGAGAGTTTTCAGCTATACTTTTCGTGGCTGTTTATTTACCACCACAGACAGATGCTGGCACTAAGATCGCACTCAGTCAGCTGTATAAGGAAATAAGCAAACAAGAAACCACTCACCCAGAGGCGGCGCTCCTAGTGGCCGGAGACTTTAATGCTGGGAAACTTAAATCAGTTCTACCTCATTTCTGTTAAATGTGCAACCAGAGAGAACAAAAATTCTAGATCACCTTTACTCCACACACAGAGACACGTACAAAGCTCTCCCTCGCCCTCCATTTGGTAAATCTGACCACAATTCTATCCTACTGATTCCTGCTTACAAGCAAAAATTAAAGCAGGAAGCACCAGTGACTCGATCTATAAAAAAGTGATGAGATGAAGCAGATGCTAAATAACAGGACTGTTTTGCTATCACAGACTGGCACATGTTCCAGGATTCTTCCGATGGCATTGAGGAGTACACCACATCAGTCACTGGCTTTATCAATAAGTGCATCGAGGACGTCGTCCCCACAGTGACTGTACGTACGTACCCCAACCACAAGCAATGGATTACAGGCAACATCCGCACTGAGCTAAAGGGTAGAGCTGCCGCTTCCAAGGTGCGGAACTATAACCCGGAAGCTTATAAGAAATACTGCTACTCCCTCCGACGAACCATCAAACAGACAAAGCGTCAATACAGGGCTAAGATTGAATCGTACTACACCGGCTCCGATGCTCATCTTATGTGGCAGGGCTTGTAAACTATTACAGACTCCAAAGGGAAGCACAGCTGCAAGCTTCCCAGTGACACGAGCCTACCAGACAAGCTAAATCACTTCTATGCTCGCTTCGAGGCAAGCAACACTGAGGCATGCATGAGAGCATCAGCTGTTCCGGATGACTGTGTGATCGCACTCTCCGCAGCCGACGTCAGTAAAACCTTTAAACAGGTCAACATTCACAAGGCTGCAGGGCCAGACGGATTACCAGAATGTGTGCTCCGGGCATGTGCTGACCAACTGGCAGGTGTCTTCACTGACATTTTCAACATGTCCCTGATTGAGTCTGTAATACCAACATGTTTCAAGCAGACCACCATAGTCCCTGTGCCCAGGAACACGAAGGCAACCTGCCTAAATTACTACAGACCTGTAGCACTCACGTCCGTAGCCAGAAACCCTAAAACCACTCCAATTTGCATACCGCCCAAACGGATCCACAGATTATGCACTCTCTATTGCACCTCACACTGCCCTTTCCCACCTGGACAAAAGGAACACCTATTTGAGAACGCTATTAATTGACTACAGCTCAGCGTTCAACACCATAGTATTTTCACGTCCGGATGAAAAGCGTGCCCAAAGTAAACTGCCTGCTACTCAGGCCCAGAAGCTAGTATTAGTAGATTTGGACAGGAAACACTCTGAAGATTCTAAAACGGTTTGAATAATGTCTGTGAGAATAACAGAACTGATTTGGCAGGTGAGAGCCAAATCCATCCAGGGAGTTTTTTTTTAGGTCAATCTGTTTTCTATTTGTTTTCTATGGCAAGCCCGTTTTAATAGAAATATGCTTCCAGTTCCTATCGCTTCCACTAGATGTCAACAGTCTTTAGAAATTGGTTGATGTTTTTCCTTTGAGTAATGAAGAAGTAGCCATTTCCTATCTGGGTGGATAGCCAAGTGTACTGTTGAGGTTGGGGCGCACGACCTGAAAGCTCGCTCCACTTTGTTTTTATCCGCTATTGAACGCAATTTACCCCGTCTTAAATGTAATTGAGTATTTACGTAAAAAAATACCTAAAGTTAGATTAGGAAAGTTGTTTGAAATGTTTGGACAAAGTTTACAGGTAACTTATTCAATAATGTGTAGTCATGTCGGGCGAGTTGGAACCAGTGTTTTTCGGGAGATCAAACACGCCAAATAAATGGACATTTTGGAGATATAATGACAGAATTCATTGAACAAAATGATCCTTTGTGATGTTTATGGGTCATATTGGAGTGCCAACAGAAGAAGCTCTTCAAAGGTAAGGCATGAATTATATCGTTATTTCTGACTTTTGTGTCGTGCCTGGCGGGTAGAAATATGATTGTGATGTGTTTTATGATGGGGTGCTGTCCTCAGATAATAGCATGGTTTGCTTTCGCCATAAAGCCTTTTTGAAATCTGACATGGTGGCTGGATTAACAAGAAGTAAAGCTTTAATTTGGTGTATTGCACTTGTGATTGTATGAAAGTTAAATATTTCTAATAATTTTATTTTAATTTGGCGCTCTGCCATTTGACGGGATTTGATCCCTAAGACGTTTTTAAGGATCCTGGGACTAAACACCTCCCTCTGCAACTAGATGCTGGACCTCCTGAGGGGCCGCCCCCAGGTGGTGAGGGTAGGTAGCAACACATCTGCCACGCTGATCCTCAACAGTGGAGCCCCCCAGGGGCGCATGCTCAGTCCTCTCCTGTACTCCTTGTTCACCCACGACTGCATGGCCAGGCATGACTCCAACACCATCATTAAGTTTGCAGACAACACAACAGTGGTAGGCCTGATCACCGACAATGACTAGATAGCCTAAAGGGAGGAGGTCAGAGACCTGGCCGGGTGGTGCCAGTACATCACTGGGGCTAAGCTGCCTGCCATCCAGGACCTCTACACCAGGCGGTGTCAGAGGAAGGCCCAGAAAATTGTCAAAGACCCCAGTCATAGACTGTTCTCTCTACTAATGCATGGCAAGTGGTACCGGAGTGCTAAGTCTAGTACAAAAAGGCTTCTCAACAGTTTTTACCCCCAAGCCATAAGACTCCTGAACAGGTAATCAAATGGCTATCTGGACTATTTGCATTGTGTGCCTCCCCCTCCCCCCTCGTTTACACTGCTGCTACTCTCTGTTTATCATATATGCAGTCACTTTAACCATATCTACATGTACATACTACCTCAAATCAGCCCAACTAACCGTTGCATGTATGTAGCCTTTGATTTGATTTATTTCACCTTTATTTAACCAGGTAGGCAAGTTGAGAACAAGTTCTCATTTACAATTGCGACCTGGCCAAGATAAAGCAAAGCAGTTCGACAGATACAACGACACAGAGTTACACATGGAGTAAAACAAACATACAGTCAATAATACAGTATAAACAAGTCTATATAAAATGTGAGCAAATTAGGTGAGAAGGGAGGTAAAGGCAAAAAAGGCCATGGTGGCAAAGTAAATACAATATAGCAAGTAAAACACTGGAATGGTAGTTTTGCAATGGAAGAATGTGCAAGGTAGAAATAAAAATAATGGGGTGCAAAGGAGCAAAATAAATAAATAAATAAATAAAATACAGTTGGGAAAGAGGTAGTTGTTTGGGCTAAATTATAGGTGGGCTATGTACAGGTACAGTAATCTGTGATTTGACATATGATCATTCACAGGCTGGCTTTAGTGATTCCATATTTAAGATTTAGCTAGTTTGCAGATATTAAGTAAAGAAAGAATATCAAATGTTGCCTTTAATGTTTATATACTGTACGTGTATCTTCAGTTTATCCATGGACAATATTATTTTCACACGCTGGCAGGATGTATCCGTGTATATATTAAATCAACTCTTAATTTTATCAACTGAAAATGAACTGAAACAAAATAAACTGAAATATTCTGAAAACCTAAATTGCCCAATCAAGGCCAGGAGGAGAGCTTCCACCCCAAGTCCAGCTCCCAAATCCTAACAGTCAGAGTAACATAGAACACCATAGAGCAGTAAAATCCTACAACTATAATGGATCTCTATCTCCAATCTACTCCGTGGGTGATCCTATGATGGGAGTTTTCAGTCATGTAATAGCCAGTGTGTCTCCTGACCAAGCGGTGTCAGCAAGCACGCGGCCAGGGCTAGGGAGAGGCGTCGTAGCGCCCCTTGGTGCTGGGGGAACTCCTGCTGGACACGGTGCAGGATGGTGGCCACAGCATGCAGACGCTCCTCCTGCAACGCAGGCTCCAAGGCTTCGCCGGTGGACAGGGCGCTGTAGCGACCCTCATGCACCGCTTGGAGCTGCTTGGCCCGGCCCTGGAGGGAGACCAGATGGGCCAGTTTCTAGAGGAATGGAAAGAGGAGAGATGAAGGCGACGGAAGAGCGGGGGAGGGAGGAGAGAGAGACAGAGACAGAGAGAGAGAGAGAGAGAGAGAGAGAGAGAGAGAGAGAGAGGGAGAGAGAGAGGGTGAAAGTGAGGATAGAGAGAGATTAGGTGTGAGAGAGAAAGAGAGACAGAGCGAGAGAACCAGACCCGAGAAAGGAAAAGAAGGATGGATAAGAGATTAAAAAAGACATGGCATGTGATGAAAAGAGATATTCAAACAGCTATGCACAGTGAAAACCACTTCTCAACTATGGATAACAATAAGCTGGGCGGGAATAATGTTGAGAGTGAATGTGTCTACATCGCGTACCCTCTCCTTGGTGTCCTGCAGACAGTGGAAGTCTGAGGTGAGGACAGTTCTGGCTCTGTGGAGCTCTCCCAGCTGCAGCTGTTTGTCCCGCAGACTGCTGCTCAGACTGGCCTGGCCGTGCTGCAGCTCTCTGAGGCCCTCACACTCCTCCGCTTTGCTGTTAGGGTGGGGACACACACACGCAACATAGACACACATATTAAGCATACAATATGTGTACTGTACGTATTTGACTGGGGGACTGATGAACACCAGTTTGACCTTGAGTCTGTGCAGGAAGTCAGTCTCCATCAGGACATTGCCCTGCTTCAGGGCCTGGTTGAGATGCCTGTTCTCAATCAGTAGGAAGTTGAGCTTCAACATGTCCGCCATCAGCTCCTTCATGTGTCTCTCCAGCTCGGCCTGCTCCCGCTGCTCCTGTTGCATCTCACCTGGACGGGAGGCAGCGGAGAGGTGGGGAGACCATGGGTTAGGGTGTGTGTGTTGGGGGAGACCATGGGTTAGGGTGTGTGTGTTGGGGGAGACCATGGGTTAGGGTGTGTGTATTGGGGGAGACCATGGGTTAGGGTGTGTGTGTTGGGGGAGACCATGGGTTAGGGTGTGTGTGTTGGGGAGACCATGGCTTAGGGTGTGTGTATTGGGGGAGACCATGGCTTAGGGTGTGTGTATTGGGGAGACCATGGCTTAGGGTGTGTGTATTGGGGGAGACCATGGCTTAGGGTGTGTGTATTGGGGGAGGCCATGGGTTAGGGTGTGTGTGTTGGGGGAGACCATGGGTTAGGGTGTGTGTATTGGGGGAGACCATGGGTTAGGGTGTGTGTATTGGGGGAGACCATGGGTTAGGGTGTGTGTGTTGGGGAGACCATGGCTTAGGGTGTGTGTATTGGGGGAGACCATGGGTTAGGGTGTGTGTGTTGGGGGAGACCATGGGTTAGGGTGTGTGTGTTGGGGGAGACCATGGCTTAGGGTGTGTGTATTGGGGAGACCATGGCTTAGGGTGTGTGTGTTGGGGGAGACCATGGGTTAGGGTGTGTGTTGGGGGAGACCATGGGTTAGGGTGTGTGTATTGGGGAGACCATGGGTTAGGGTGTGTGTGTTGGGGAGACCATGGGTTAGGGTGTGTGTGTTGGGGAGACCATGGGTTAGGGTGTGTGTATTGGGGGAGACCATGGGTTAGGGTGTGTGTGTTGGGGGAGACCATGGGTTAGGGTGTGTGTGTTGGGGGAGACCATGGGTTAGGGTGTGTGTATTGGGGGAGACCATGGGTTAGGGTGTGTGTGTTGGGGGAGACCATGGGTTAGGGTGTGTGTGTTGGGGGAGACCATGGGTTAGGGTGTGTGTGTTGGGGGAGACCATGGGTTAGGTTGTGTGTGTTGGGGGAGACCATGGGTTAGGGTGTGTGTATTGGGGACGGGAGTGTGTTTGTTTGGTCAGGGTCACAAAGAACCACCTGTGGGCTGGGTACTGGTAGGTGTATGACACTTAAATAAATCATATTTCTCTCTATATCCACTGTGCGTGTGTTTTACTCTTGCTGCGGATGGAGAGTTGCATCCGTAGTGTGAGCAGGGTGGTGCTCTGAGTCCGTGTCTCCTGGGTCAGTGTGTGTGCGGGTCCGCGGGTGTTTACGTACTCTCGGTGCAGACTTTCCTCTGCTGTAGGATGGTGAATTGGGCCTGCAGCGTGAGCAGGGCGGCGATCCGGGCCTGTTTCTCCTGGCTCAGTCTCACTAGCAGCCAGAGCTGCTGCTGCTCCTTGATCTCTCCTCCCACTGCTTGGTCAGAGTACTGGCCTGGATCTCCAATGGGCCCAGGTCCTCGTGCTGTTGACGTACGTAGGGACGTGATCAAGACAACATAGAAAGTCAGGAAAATGGCATTTTTCAAAGCTGAAACGTTTCAAATCCATTCTAGCTCCAGTCTTATTGTAGAGGATGGTGCTACCATAAAAATAGAATATCATTGTAGATATGTCGGTGCCACCTATTTTAGATTCAGTACCTATAGTCCTTTATTATTAGACAATAACCCCAAAATATTCAGCTGGTTACTGGTCAGTGCTTGGTTGTAAGTTAACTCTCACCCCAGTGCTGGCGACGAGCTGCTCAATCGTCTTGTTGTAAACGTTGATGGTGGCCTGCTTGCGCTCGATGACGGTGACGTGCTTGGTGATCCGGGTAGAGAGAGGGGGGTAGAGAGAGGGAGAATCAGTTATAGAAGCCATAGCCCTCCACTCACCAATCAAGAACTCACAAAATGGGACAAACACCAAATTGAGACTCTGTGTGCTGAATTCTGGAAAAATATCCTGTGTGTTCAACGTTAAACACCAAATAATGCATATGCAGAGGAGAATTAGGCCGATACCCTCTAATTATCAAATCCAGAAAAGAGCAGTTCAATTCTACAACCACCTAAAAGGAAGCGATTCTCAAACCTTCCATTACAAAGCCATCACCTTCAGAGAGATGAACCTGGAGAAGAGTCCCCTAAACAAGCTGGTCCTGGGGCTCTGTTCACAAACAGACCCCACAGAGCTCCAGGACAGCAACACAATTAGACCCAACCAAATCATGAGAAAAGAAAAAGAGAATTCTTTCCAATGTGTCAAATAATTTACAAAAAAACTGAGCAAACTAGAATGCTCCATGGCCCTAAACATAGAGTACACAGTGGCAGAATACCTGACCACTGACTGACCCAAACTTAAGGAAAGCTTTGACTATGTACAGACTCAGTGAACATAGCCTTGCTATTGAGAAGGGCTGTCATAGGCAGACTTGGCTCTCAAATGAAGACAGGCTATGTGCACATCGCCCACAAAATCAGGTGGAAACTGAGTTGCACTTCCTGACCTCCTGCCAAATATATGACCCATATTAGAGACACATATCTCCCTCAGATTACACAGATACACAAAACTCCCATATCTACTGGGTGAAATATCACAGTGTGCCATCACAACAGCAAGATTTGTGACTTGTTGCCATAAGAAAAGGGCAACCAGTATAGAACTAGCACCATTGTAAATACAACCCATATTTATGTTTATTTATTTTCCCTTTCGTACTTTACAGCATTACAACACTGTACAGTATATAGACATAATGACACTTGACATGTCTTTATTCTTTTGGAACTTCTGTAAGTGTAATATTTACTGAAAATTGTAGTTGTTTATTCAACTTTTGTTCATTGATTTTTCACTTGCTTTGGCAATGTTAACATGTTTCCCATGCCAAAAAAGCCCTTAAATTGAATTGAAATTGAATTGAGAGGGGGGTAGAGAGAGAGAGAGAGAGAGAGAGAGAGAGAGAGAGAGAGAGAGAAGATTCAGCCATAGTAATAAGAATTATTTTAAATTCTATTTCTAGACCCTTAGCAACTGGTCCAGGACCAGTTTTGCTGTTTGGCTCAGAAAGGTTAACATTAGAACTAACATTTGGCTGATCTTGAATCAGGTGTGTTTCTGCCTGGGGCTTCTCGGAGTGGGGCTTTCGCGAGGTGTTCTTCGTGGCTGTGATGTCGGAGTGCAGGTCGGCATTAACCACCTGCATGTAGAACAGACGCAGTGCCAGGTTCTCTACCTCACTCTGCAGCTGGGACACTGAGGAAGGAGGTGATAGACGTAGTTAGGGACAGGAGTTTTTCCTGACTATGTCACCTGACCAGGAAAACCTTTAGGTGACCGTTATGTACTATTATAACTAGGTTAGGGTACTGATTTTTTCCTTGATTAGGTCAAGAAAAACTCCTGGCCCAAGCCATAGTACAGATATAGGATCTTAATTGGACCTATATTATCACAGCAAAATAAGTGCATAATGTTGCTTGATCGGTGGTTATATCTCTATGGGTCTCACCGTGTGACCTCTGCTTGCCGGCCTGGCTGGTGCGGTACTGGCTTCGGACCCCCTCTAGCCGATCCTGGGCCTGTTGGCGCTGGGTGGCCGCCTGCGGTCTAAATAGCCATCTAGGGAGATGGGTGGAGGAGGGGAGGGAAAGAGAGGATAGCTTGGGGTCAGAATTACATATGGCAAATGCATTTATGGCAAATGCACTATGGATATTTCTTAATGTTATAACAATAGTGATTAATTGTAAATCAATTGTTGTTGCTTATAGATCATTTCTAGTTGCAGATTCGTTTATTTTGTATTTTGAAATGAAAGCACAGGGTCATGTTTCGAGATTGAGCCAAAACAAGTCAATGGCTCCCTCTCCTGGGAAAAGAGTGAATTCAAAACGGGGACCCATAAATGGTATGAATCGTACTGCATGTCTACTGTAAAGTGGATGTCCATGCTGATTTGATTGTAAACCATTGGAAAGGATTTAAAGTCTTTGCTTCAGAAGAAGAGACCTACTGTACCTTCTCCCGCAACTCCACGTTGAGTCTCCCCAGTTGCTTATGGAGGTGGTTCTTCAGTGCAGTCTGGAACCTTCTCATCAGCGGCTGCAGGCAGATAGGAGAAGCCATACTAAGACGTTCATCTGATAAGCATAACAGGGTTTAAACCTTAAGGTAATTAAAAACAATGTTATCAGTGATGTTAAGCGGGGAAACTGCTTACGTGTTCAGGGGTCCAGCACAATTTGCTCATCTGCACCATCATCCTCTTCCGCCGCCCTGCGTAACTCGTCCCCATCGCTGTCAGAGAGGGGGTCTGAGAGGTGCAATAAGGGGTGAGGTGGAAAGGGCATTGTTTCGTTATCTGGAACCCCCAAAAATATGTTTCGTGATCAAACCTCAACAGATACCGTGCTTGACAAGTCACAGTGCTCAACGCAATTTCAAAGATGAAAGAAATCAGTTAAAATTTCCACCATTGTTCTATCCCTCGCTTTTATTGAAACCCAGCTGACCTGAGTTGCTGGTGGGGTTGAAGGCTGCACCTGTACCACTGTCTCCTGACTGTGACACTGGGTGATCAGTCCCCGCCCTCAGCCTGCTCTGCTGATCCACCCTGCATGGAGGACAGACAGGAGGACACTCAGGAAGTCACTTTTTGAACCATAGAGACACAATATAATACTACTAATAAAGTGTTATTGTTAATTCTGTGCATTGACCATCGGCTAAATCACGTCTAAATCGTCTTTTGGAAACAATTTCATGATTTTGAATGATTACAAAGAAAATGCCGATGATACAATATCATGAGACTCACAAATCCTAACTTGAGAAAGGTGAGAAAATACGTATTCTGTGCTGTAGAGTAGTCTCTTTCACAAACCTCCTGCACAGGTAGCACAGTAACGCCAGAGTCCTCTGCTGCCTCGTCAGCACCACCTGGCTGTTCATCTCCTCCTTCTGTGGCGGGGTTCCCCTCCTCTCATCTTCCCCTCCTCCCTCACTTCCCCCACCCTCCATTGGATGCGGTGGAGACCAAGATGGTTGACTCTGTCAGCACTACAAGAAGGTTATCTTTGTGACACCCAAGTCACAACAACATTGGATTTGATTGCAGTCATATAGGCAGGTAGTCAACCGATTAAGAGCTTTGGTGCCAGTAACCGAAAGGTTGCTGGTTTGAATCCCCCAGCCGACCAGGTGAAAAATCAGTTGATGTGCCCTTGAGCAAGGCACTTAACCATAATTGCTCTGGATAAGAGTGTCTGCTAAATAATGTCACCTGCTCTTTTAACACCCTTTCATTGAAAGCCTTACCTGCTTCTTGAGTTATTAAGGCAAAAGAAAGGTCAGAGAATGAAAATAATGTATTGAAACAATAATGAAAATGTAAAAGTTGGCTGACAAAGCCTCCTGTCATCACCTGGGAAGACATGACAGAGCAGACACAAATCATTTGATTCACTAACGTTATGAAGTTCACGACATAATAATCTATTAGGCCCTCATACCTTTGCTTCAAAATGAAATAAGATAGATATGATGGCTATGCCTACTACACGCATAATGTTTCTCATTGCATGCGGCTATCCACTTGTCTTGAAGTTGGCGTGCTTATTGGTTATATGCTATTAACGCTAACTGAATAGCATATTTTTCATTTGACAGCTAACAGCTTAAAATACCAGAATGTTTGGAATATTCTCGAATGCATAAATTACTAAACCTTACGGTTGCTTTATCACCTCTTCAGCAACAACAAATAATCCTGTAGCTAGTCGGACGAAATTGAATTTGCAAACTTAAAACAGGCACTCACCACTGTTTGTCAGCCGGTCAGGCGTTGCTAGGAAACGACACACTTCCGTGAAGGGATAAGGGGGTTAGAGCCTAGTAATTGAATAGAGCCGCCCCTCGTGAATATTCATGATTGAAATTTGTGGACAATTCAAGCTTTGCAGTACATGGGTTTTCAGAGATGAATGAATTTGAACATTTTAAATATTGATGCATGGGTATGTGAGTGTGGCAGTTATAACTTCAGTATATGACAAAAAAATAGGTTCATAAAAAAATATATATATTTCAATCAAGAGCGAATAATTACAAAGCCAGCTGATATTTTTTAATAATTTGTACCACAATACCATTGAAATTCATAGTCGTACAAAATCGATAACAGAAAAGAACAAAGCCTGCTAAATCAACAAATAACATTATTTTGTAAAAATAAAAAGGCATCATTTTAGAGAACTTCTTTAGGGAAACTTTGTCTCTCCCAACTAAGAGACATGTTCCAGCCAAGCAGGAGACATGGATGAGGCTCAACAAATTAGTCCTTAAAAATCTAAATAATCCATCCATTTGCAGAATCATCAACTCTTATCGTATAAATCTGATGTGATATTCATATCATTCTGTCATTGTACATTGTCTTTCAGAAAAGCAGACAAAGCTTTACAAAACGTTCTAATTCCAACCTGGTACTATGCCTACATTCAGGTCCATAATTATTGGCACCCTTGATAAAGATGAGCAAAGAGACTGTGTAAAATAAATAACACAAATACTGAGCTATATTGTATACGCCAAAACATTTGAAAATGTAATTATTTTATACTAATACAATTGCTCAGAGAATACAATTGCTCATTTTTTAAATAAGGGGTCAAAATTATTGCCACCCCTGTTTTCAATACTTTTAGCACGCTCCCCAGATCCCTCCCACTGTGTTCTCCAATCTTTTAAAAATGTTCTTTAAAGGCTGTGTCATTATTCTCACAAAGGTACAGTGCTGGGGTACTGAAAACAGGGGTGCCAATTACTTTGACGCCTACCATTTTGATAATAGATTTAATACTTTTTAAACTAAATCTCTTTCTCTGAGCAATTGTGTTAATATACAATAAATCACAATTTCAACAAACAAATGCATGCAATATAGTGCAGTATTTGTATAATTTATTTGAGTGTTTTTGGCTCATCTTTATCAAGGGTTCCAATAATAATAATATTACCAACCAAATAATCAATAAAACGAAGATGAAGAAAGAAACGAATTAGAAGTACTGTTAAAGGAAAGTGAAAACGAGATATTCCTTCAATGACATTCTACAACAGTGCCTTAGTGTCCTGACAAATAAAAGGAATGAAAACAAATAGGAATTCATGTAAACAAATCCAATACTGTGCATTTAAAACTTAACTACAAAATTAAGAAAACATAACAGTACAGAAAATGATTCAGACTTCAATAGTGATGATTTCTGAGATTTAAATTATTTTTGGAGTTAACAGTTTATTTTCCCAGTATTAATGATAGTTTTGGCAAAGGGTACACTACATCATTTAGTTTAACTCTACCAAGTGTCATGGAGCACATCTGGCAAGGTGGCTCATTTCCAAGCATTGGCAACTGTTGATGATGGCCATTTGAAAATACACAACAAACAAAAAAACTTTTTTTAAAACAACACTTCCTACATCATTTGAAAGAATAAATGAAAACCTATGTGGTGCCGAGCACCACAGGAATGGTCTCAACGTGCCATGGGTATTATACTCTCTGTAGCATGTACAACACAATAGCACTGCAAAGATGCAATACATGTCTGTAGATACAATTGCATTAGTGTTTACAAGGAAAAAATCAATCAAAACTTCTGTTTAAGTTGTGCAATACTTGGCATACCCCAATCAAAATGATCCATGTGATTGGTTAGGAATAGTTTCCATACAACAAACAATAAAACAGTCCAACAATCTGTCAATATAGCCATACATACATTCAACAAAAGTGTTAGGCCCCTTATGTACACCTCTTCAGAAATACATTTCTATGAGATATATCTTCACAAGATTATATATATACTACTTTCTCATTGCTCACCTCATGTCCATAGTTAGCAAGGAATTTGCATAGGCATTAGTGAATTAAAGACACGTGTTGCCTAGGTAATGACGGCTAACCCTATAGCATTGGCTTCCAGAGACAAACGAGGGGAGGGGCTTCATATAGCTGCTTCCATATAGATATGGACAGTGATCATTTGCATATAAAGAGGTGTGGTGTACAGTTAAAGAGGGGAATAGGTAGAACTTTCCCCCTTGCCACTGATATACAGTAGGGTCAGACATATTCTCATCCCCAAAACAGTTAGAATTTGGGGTGGAGCAATCCGATTCTAGACCTGTAGTAAAGGGGAACTTCTACCCCGAGCAGTAAGATACGTGGGGTCACAGCAAGTGTACATACTGTTAGTGTTCACTTGGACACAGACCACACAAAGCATAGGGTAGCATTGATGCCTGAAATCATATGGCAAATAATACATGTGACATTGTCAAAAGTATCCACTCCTGCTTTTAGTGTCAGGCTCCACACACACAAATGCTCACTCAAATGCAGACACACCTGTACAATAACAAAAGTATAATCTAGCGGTTTACATGTCTCATTCAACTATTTATTTTCACGCTATTCTCTTGATTCGGGTCCCCAAACAATAGTTGTTTCCTATCTAGGACGTAAGGTGAACGGTGAATGCGAAATAACCATGTGTTCATAGGACACTGTGTAACCTTATAACCCACAGAAACTCTCCACTCCGTTCCACCTATACCACTAACCTCTAACCTGCCCCTGTCAAAGGTTGTATCACTGTTACATGTGACATTATTTAAAAAATGGAATTTTCTAAGTCTGTTCATCCTACAGATTTAAAAAACAACAACAACAAAAAACAGCAGTGACAGTTTTTATTTTTAGTGTTTGTCCTTCCTGGTTGGTTGACTGACCTCTGTCTCAGTCCGTCAGTGAGCTTGTTAAAGGGTCAAAGTTCATCTGATGAGGTCATCCTGTTCTGCCAGTGACAAAAAAATACCCTTGGGTATGGAGCTATTGGAATGTCTGTGGTAATGGATGTCTTTTTGTATGTCCTTATACACCGACAAGCCTTATACTACTACAAGGCCCCTTGGCTCCCATTCTAATTCACACGTTTCAGGCAAATACTGTAAACAATCCTTCATATGCCGTTAGTGGCGCCCCCCTCTGTTTCGGAGGGCTCTGTTTCCCCCTGGGTCGTATCGGCTGTGGAGGTGGAGGGCATTCCAAAAGAGCGGGGGTCCATGGCAGAGTGCATGATGGTCAGCCACAAGTCGTCCATGTTTGGCATGACAAAGATTTTCTACGTCGGAGAGAAGATGGGAGAGATTCAGAGGTGATACTATTTGGATGTAGTATGCGGACATACAGTTTGGACACAGGCATGCAGACACAGGCATGCAGACACAGGCATGCAGACACAGGCATGCAGACACAGGCATGCAGACATACCTGAAACTCCTGGTCCAGTTTCTTCTCGATCCAGTCGGTGACGTGGGCCAGTGTGACCTCTCGCTCTCCCAGTTTGGGCCGAGCCTTTAACTCCAGGTGGGGTGGACTCCTGAAGCCATACCTGCGATTCAAACAGAGTCAACAAACACACTAGAGAAACACCAGGGTGTAAATTTCAACTATAACAGATCACGCAGCACTCATTGGGTCATTGGTTATTGTACTGTGTGGGAAAGTTAACCTCTTGAGTGTAGGGGGCAGTATTTTGATGTTTGGGTGAAAAACATACCCACATGAAACTGCCTATTTCTCAGGCCCAGAATCTAGAATATGCATATAATTGTCAGATTACGATAGAAAACACTAAAGTTTCCAAAACTGTCAAAATATTGTCTGAGTATAACAGAACTGATATTGCAGGCGGAAACCTGAGGAAAATCCAACCCGGGTGTGCTGTTTTTCCTGAAAGCTCTCTGTTCCATTGCCTGCCTTCGCTCCATTTAAAGGGATATCAACCAGATTCCTTTTCCTATGGCTTCCCCATGGTGTGAACAGTCTTTACATTTACATTTACATTTAAGTCATTTAGCAGACGCTCTTATCCAGAGCGACTTACAAATTGGTGCATACACCTTATGACATCCAGTGGAACAGCCACTTACAATAGTGCATCTAAA
Organism: Oncorhynchus keta; assembly: GCF_023373465.1. NCBI lineage: Eukaryota > Metazoa > Chordata > Actinopteri > Salmoniformes > Salmonidae > Oncorhynchus > Oncorhynchus keta. The sequence goes on along the minus strand of NC_068430.1, from coordinate 64,225,594 downwards.
TCTTTTATAGACATAGTCTCAGACTTTTATTTTGAAAAATGAGCGAGAAAGATCACATTGCGTCATTGTATGGCTGGGTGCCAGCAGAGTTTTGCATGTGCAACAGCTTGGAGCAGACATTTTCTCTCTCTCTCCTATTGAAGAAGCTACAGTCCTGCTTGAAATATTATAGATTATATATTGTAAAAACAACCTGAGGATTGATTTTAAAAAACTTTTGACATGTTTCTACGAACTTTACGGATACTATTTGGAATTTTCGTCTGCCCGGTCGTGACCGCTCGAGCCTGTGGATTTCTGAACATACCAACCAAATGGAGGTATTTTGGATATAAAAATAATCTTTATTGAACAAAAGGAACATTTATGTGTAACTGGGAGTCTCGTGAGTGCCAACATCCGAAGATCATCAAAGGTAAAGCGATTCATTTTATTGCTTTTCTGACTTTGTGACAAATCTATTTGGCTGCTAGCGGTTTGTAACGTTTTGTCTGCTGAGAGAGATGTCCTTACATAAACGCTTGGTATGCTTTCGCCGAAAAGCTTTTTTGAAATCTGACACGCCAGGTGGATTAACAACAAGCTAAGCTGTGTTTTGCTATATTGCACTTGTGATTTCATAAAAATTAAATATTTGTAAAAATTTTATTTGAATTTGGTGCTCTGCAATTCAGAGGATGTTGACGAAAATTATCCCGGTAACGGGATGGGTGCATCAAGAAGTTAATGGTAAAGGTTACTCAGAATAACAAGGTACATAAAATGTCAGTTTTCCAGGGATGTGATCAGTCACCAGCAGAGGGCTCAAGTGCATTGAACAACAGCATTAACTAATGCACAACAGTATGCCAACAAGTGTTTGATTGGCACCCCTATAATACTATATTAAAGTGTATTCATTATGTATTGAGGTGGTATGAATGTGTTGGGGGTGTAGCATATCCTGTTGGTGGGTGGAGGTATGATGTATAACTATATGAAGCTGTTAAGAACATACCATATCCTGTCAGTGGGTGGGGGTGGGATGTTAACGGCCAGCGTTCCTCGGAGCGCCTGTACTTCCACGGTGAGCAGCAGGGGCGTGTTGGACACCTCCTCCATCTTCTTCTTGATGAACTCCGTCTCAGTGGCCTTCTGGAAGTACTTGGACTTGGCGATCTTGTCCACGAAGCGCATGATCTTACTGGGCTGGCGGCCCCCCATGTATCTAATGGAGAGGAGAGATTTAAGGGTGTTACTTTGTCGCGCAAATCTACCTTGATTTATGTAAAAGTCTGGATTACATACAAGTAGTACAGAAAGGTACTTTAAAAAGGTAAACAAGGTAAATAATCAGGGTAAAAGTAAATACACTGTAATTAGTCTCACCCCTCTGCTCCAGGGACATCATTGGTGACCTCTGAACTATCCTCTTCGTCAGAGGACCCTGCACTGGATGATTCCTCATCACTGTCCGCCAGGCAGTATGTCCGTGGTCTGTACCTGGCACACACACACACACACGATTCAGTATGGACTCAGAGGGAGATGAACTACAAACCCTGTTCACACGAGGAAATACAAGTGTTTTTCAGTCCCCCCCCGAGCACATTGAATTATTGAATACTATATTATTGAGTTTCTCACAGATTTGAAACATTTGTTGTGGTATTGTGTAGAAAGACATGACAATTTAAGTTACTGAAAATGCATGAGTTCAGTGTATTGTTAGTTGTTTTGGACAGTGTCTCAGTCTAGGGTTATATGATCAGGACTAAGAGTAAGAGAACATTAAACATTTGAGATTAAAGTCTTATTTACAGTTTAACTGCAAGATATGAATTGCCACAATGATGTTTGTTCTTCAAATTATGTTGTTAATGAAAACAGAAATATGTAATAGCCCACATTATCTAGAAAAATGTATAAAAGGATTTTGTTTTTAAGAGGATTCCATTTGTTTCAGGTTTTTCGTTTCAAATTCACAATTTAAAAGAAAAACAAGAAATGTGAGTGTTCTAAGTCCACAATAACGCTTAAACCACATCAAGAGACCACTTTAGGTCTGAAAAAATAAAAAATAAAAGTGTGTAGTTTCATGTGCACAGCAAGCAAGCAAGTAGTGTGATGTTAGAGTTTGCAAAACAAATGCCCACTCATGATATAATTTTTCCAGGTAAACATAGGGTAGTTTGTAGTTAACATTTAACTGTGCAGGTTGTTGGGAAAGCCATCTACCAGAAGACTTCTTTAGCATAATTGTTAATGACTTACACAAAGTGGTAGACCCGCGCACCACACGCATACAGACAGGCATTTTCATTGCCTCTTCAGAAAGTTGCATTGATGGATTCTGTTCATGTTAGAGGTTGACCGATTAATCGGAATGGCCGATTAATTAGGGCCGATTTCAAGTTTTCATAACAATCGGAAATCTGTATTTTTGGACACAGATTTGGACATTTTTTACACCTTTATTTATCTAGGCAAGTCAGTTAAGAACACATTCTTATTTTCAATGACGGCCTAGGAACGGTGGGTTAACTGCCTTGTTCAGGGGCAGAAAGACAGATTTTTACCTTGTCAGCTCTGGGATTCAATCTTGCAACCTTACAGTTAACTAGTCCAACTCTCTAACCACCTGATTACATTGCACTCCACAAGGAGACTGCCTGTTACGCGAATGCAGTAAGAAGCCAAGGTAAGTTGATACTAGCATTAAACTTATCTTATAAAAAAACAATCAATCATAATCACTAGTTAACTACACATGGTTGATGATATTACTAGTTTATCTAGTGTGCCCTGCGTTGCATATAATCGATGTGGTGCGTATTCGCGAAAAAGGACTATCGTTGCTCCAATAGGTACCTAACCATAAACATCAATGCCTTTCTTAAAATCAATACACAAGTATATATTTTTTAAACCTGCATATTTAGTTAATATTGCCTGCTAACCTGACTCGTTGCGAACTCTGTGAAGACTATTTTTTCCTAACAAAGACAGCCAACTTCGCCAAACGGGGGATGATTTAACAAAAGCGCATTTGCGAAAAAAGCACAATCGTTGCACGACTGTACCTAACCATAAACATCAATGCCTTTCTTAAAATCAATACACAGAAGTATATATTTTTAAACCTGCATATTTTGCTAAAAGAAATACAGGTTAGTAGGCGATATTAACCAGGTGAAATTGTGTCACTTCTCTTGCGTTCATTGCACGCAGAGTCAGGGTATATGCAACAGTTTGGGCCGCCTAATTTGCCAGAATTTTACGTAATTATCACATAACATTTAAGGTTGTGCAATGTAACAGGAATATTTAGACTTATGGATGCCACCTGTTAGATAAAATACGGAACGGTTCTGTATTTCACTGAAAGAATAAACGTTTTCTTTTCGAGATGATAGTTTCCGGATTCGACCATATTAATGACCTACGGCTCGTATTTCTGTGTGTTATGTTATAATTAAGTCTATAATTTGATAGAGCAGTCTGACAGAGATGGTAGGCACCAGCAGGCTCGTAAGCATTCATTCAAACAGCACTTTAGTGCGTTTTGCCAGCAGCTCGTCGCTGTGCTTCAAGCATTGAGCTGTTTATGACTTCAAGCCTATCAACTCCTGAGATTAGGCTGGTGTAACCGATGTGAAATGGCTAGCTAGTTAGCGGGGTGCACGCTAATAGTGTTTCAAACATCACTCGCTCTGAGACTTGGAGTAGTTGTTCCCCTTGCTCTGCAAGGGCAGCGGCATTTGTGGAGTGATGGGTAACGGTGCTTCGAGGGTGGCTGTTGTCAATGTGTTCCTGGTTCGAGCCTAGGTAAGGGTGAGGAGAAGGACGGAAGCTATACTGTTACACTGGCAATACTAAAGTGCCTATAAGAACATCCAATAGTCGAAGGTATATGAAATACAAATCGTACAGAGAGAAATTGTCCTACAATTCTTATAATAACTGCAACCTAAAACTTCTTACCTGGGAATATATTGAAGACTCCTGTTAAAAGGAACCACCAGCTTTCATATTATTCTCATGTTCTGAGCAAGGAACTTAAACGTTAGCTTTTTTACATGGCACATATTGCACTTTTACTTTCTTCTCCAACACTTTGTATTTGCATTATTTAAACCAAATTGAACATGTTTCATTTTATTTTAGGCTAAATTGATTTTATTGATGTATTATATTAAGTTAAAATAAGTGTTCATTCAGTATTGTTGTAATTGTCACTATTACAAATATATATTTTTTAAATTGTCCGATTAATCGGTATCTGCTTTTTTTTGGTCCTCCAATCATCGGCATGGGCGTTGAAAAATCATAATCTGTCCACCTCTAGTTCATGTCTTATGATAAACTTGGGAAAAGTAATTACAGTTCAATACATGTAGTTTTTAAAATATTGTTGAATTCCATTTTAATGCCTGCATTTTGTGAGGGCCCTAATTATCATATTTGGACCAGAATGAGGCTCTCACTACCTATTGTTTCTGAAATGATGAATCGCCATCTTCATCGAATGTTTTCATAATTTGTCTGCATGTAAGCGCCAAAAAGCCTCGTCTATCAGTAGCCTATGAAAATTAGGGAGACAAGTGAACGACTCTCTCACTGATGCATTTCGGTAGGCTACAACTGACAGACGAGAGTCACTCACTTCAGCGTCACTGTCTGGCAAGACACGACATCCTAGGAAAGGAAACCTAGGAAATCCTTTGGTTTACTTGTCCATGTACATATAACCACGTTGTGTGATTTATGAAAGGCAAAGGTATATAGGAGAAGGACTATATTGAGTCAGTTCGACACCTATGATAAACTAGTAAACACTTCCTGTTCAGTTATTAATCAATGCACAGTAAATGGTCTACAACGTTCCACGACTCCGCGTGGCTGGCTATGTGGAAACACCCAAAAGAAAATAAATGTGTGTCAGAAATTAAAATAGGCTAAGTCGTGGATTTCACAAGCATCACTCTCTCTACCTACTCCGTGTAAAGGAATTTAACTGCAACCAGAGATCTGTATATAATGACAAGATGCTCCCTACCAATGGGGGGAGTCGTCCCAAACAAGGGAAGACAAGCGACAAGCTTAGGTCTAAAATAATCCCATAGAAACGCATTGGGTTTATTTTGGAAAGATTTTGGAGAGAGTGAAACCTCTCGCTTCGACTCTTCCTCTCTGCTGCGTTTCCTGTCATCGCTCGCTTTCTGACAGGAGCCTATCCTATCAATAGATCTGTAAAATAATCATATGGTTCATTCGAGCGGGACAGGGCTCAACGGACTAGCGAATTGAAACTTTTAAAATGAAAAGTAACCTAGTTAATATGAAATGGAAAATGTAGCAAGCTACAAATGAGTCTAACTGGCTGATTAGCCGACAGCATCAGCCGGCGCTAATGGAAAACACTGAGTATGGATTGATGCGTCCTCTTGAGATCCCCTTTGTTTTAGCGTTCACATGAGTCTGAACACTGACAAAACAAACCCATTCACAATGTCAGTTAGATGGGATGGAAGCCATCGGTAATGAAATGACCACAAAAACAGATTGAAATGAAAAGAAAATGGAAACGAGAAGGCCCCAGAGAATCTCAGCACTCACCAGGTGAAGGAAATATCCATGTAAGGGTGCGTCCAGGAACGGAAGGAAGGAAGGAAGGAAGGAAGGAAGGAAGGAAGGAAGGAAGGAAGGAAGGAAGGACAGAGAAAAAGGGAGAGTGTACAGGAGACCAGTTAAGAGAACAGGTCGCTAAACCCCTGATCCTGTGGAAAGCTAATTCTCTCATTATGTGTTCAGAGGTGGAAAACGGTGTAAACCTTTAACAGTTGTTTCAAGAACGTCAGTGCAAATTTGTCAACAAGACAGCTATTAATAAGGTTAATATCCCACTGGATAGTGAAGAGAATGTCTCATACTTCCCATATGGCTACACAAATGTTTACTGTGGGAAATGAAGGTTATTCCACCCTGTGCAACCACCTTCGAGAGTAATTATGTTCATTCAATGTTTCATAGTTAAAATACTGTTAACCCTACACTGTAAACCTAGAATGAACGTTTATAATCATTATTAGAGTAGGTCACACACCAGTCAGTGTTGTGTTTAGTGAGGACCATTCCATCCCCTTACCCATCCTTGCTGATGTCTCTGATGCGCACGCCATCTCCGTCCTTCCCCAGTCTGATCAGGTTCATCTTAGTCTCCAGGGTCATCAGGAAGGAGCCGCTGTACGAAATCTCCAGGTCAAACCACAGACCTGGGGGAGACAGACAGACAGAGGTTGGTGTGTGTGTAGGGCAGGCGATGTCTGTGTGCGTGTGTTCCTGTGTGTGTAGTCGAAATTACACATCTCTGTTTGGAAGAATGCCAATGGAGTGGAGGAACACATATTAGATGATCACGTTGACAAACCAAACTACTTGACCCAGCATTGAACAGTAACCTACCACCATTGACTGTAGCATGAAGACAAATAGCAGCGCTTCAGGTAAAGTCATTGGAAACTACAGTAAGTGATGAACTTTCCAGATCTGCAGAGCCTAAAGTTGAGTAGATCTGGCTAAAGGTTCTCAATCTGTGGCGAATGCTCCAGGACACTATTGCCAGACAGTGGAAGAGAACCGAAGTGAGGGATACAAAAAGAGAGAGATCACAGGACCCTTTGAACAGAGGGGAAACAGTTGGACACAGTGCGATACCCCTCACAGGGCTCGTTTGATGTCAGCGGGGTGCTGCTCGCTGCATAAACATGCGTCTCTTCTGAAAGCCCCAGCTCTGTTAATCTGGGTTAGAGAAATACCCTATCAAGGCCCCGGCCCAAAGCCTCCCTCACATGGGGCAGACCTGGGTTCTCCGAACAGGTTGACCATCACACACACTATTACACAGCAGCACGGGAATACAGACACACACTAGCACATACACGGTAACACACACGCACATCATGGAACTGTACTTTGGGAGAGAGCCACTTTACACCGCTAGGAGGCACTCCTGGGTTGATAGATGATGCAGGCGTGTATGTGCGTTAGTGAGAGACCATACACTCTCTCTTAGCAACACAGTAAGCCTTCACACTAACACACCAGTTGTATCTCTCCCACAGCAGGAATGATGGGAATTCTAACCGGCTTAATCAGACAGTCGATCAATAGATGACACACAGACTCATACGGTGCATTCGGAAAGTATTCAGACCCCTTTACTTTTTCCACATTCTGTTAAGTTAAAGCCTTACTCAAATGTATTAAATTAATTTCTTTCCTCATCGATCTACACTCAATAACCCATAAAGACAAAGTGAAAACAGAAATACTTTATTTAGATAAGAATTCAGACCCTTTGCTATGAGAGATTGAGTTCAGGTGCATCCTGTTTCCATTAATCATCCTTGAGATATTTCTACAACTTGATTGGAGTCCACCTGTGGTAATTTCAATTCAAATTCAAAAACCAAGCCATGAGGTCGAAGAAATTGTCCGTAGAGCTCCGACACAGGATTGTGTCGAGGCACAGATCAGGGGAAGGGTACCAAAAAATGTCTGCAGCATTGAAGGTCCCTGAGAACACAGTGGCCTCCATCGTTCTTAAATGGACAAAGATTTGAACCACCAATACTTCCTAGAGCTGGCCGCCCGGCCAAACTGAGCAATCGGAGGAGAACAGGGAGGTGAACAAGAACCTGATGGTCACTGACAGAGCTCCAGAGTTCCTCTGTGGAGATCGGAGAACCTTCCAGAAGGACAACCATCTCTGCAGCACTCCACCAATCAGGCCTTTATGGTAGAGTGGCCAGACGTAAGCCACAGTAAAAAGGCACATGACAGCCAGCTTGGAGTCTGCCAAAAGGCACCTATAAAGGCCTCTCAGATCATGAGAAACAAGATTCTCTAGTCTGATGAAACCAAGATTGAACTCCTTGGCCTGATGCCAAGCCTCAAGTCTGGAGGAAACCAGGCACCGCTCATCACCTGGCCAATACCATCCCTATAGTGAAGCATGGTGGTGGCAGATTCATGCTGTGGAGATGTTTTTCAGCGGCAGGGACTGGGAGACTAGGATCGAGGGAAAGACGAAGGGAGCGAAGTAAAGAGATCCTTAAATGAACAGTGAAGCTCTGTATGAGTCTGTAATTGAATAACACACATCCTCAATATCACAGGGTCTTTATCATGGCGTGTTTTAGAACACTGTGTACAGAAAGACAACTGTATGTCTCCTGTACGGCACTACACTGCTTTGAAATGAAAGATGTTCGGTTTACTTACAGCTAAAAGAGACTTGATAGCTAGACAGAAAGTTTTGGTACAAACGTAATTAGCATAGAGTATTATATACATTTTCAACTATTGTTGGCCAGTTCTTTTAGTGGGCTTTCATCCAAGGTAATTTACCTAGGACTAAGCTTAAGAGAGGAAAATCATGAACAGTAACATTTGAGTTGACCTGTAGCCTCACTGTTCCTGTTGATTTCACAGAAACACAGCAGGTAGAGAAAACGAGGAACTATGCATGAAAACCAACTAGTGACACCATTCACCTACAGGGTGAACACTCCCAGAGAATTGGAGAAGCTGCGCTTCTTTCTCCACAGCATCCTCGCCAAGCCTGAACGTTAGCTGTGCTAAGTGACCACAAGACAACGCAAAACGTACACAAACGCGCCCCAGCCCTGTCCACTCAGACCACATCCCCATGGTGTGTGCGAGAGAGAGAGAAAGCCAGGGGACTTGTGGCCCTTGCCAAACCCTGTGTGGCTCTGGTGATAATAAGGCTGTGCCCGACAGCGTTAGGGGTTAAGGGAGGGCAAGTCTGATAGCGTGGGGGGAGGAGCACCAAATCGCTAGCTGAGAGAGATGTATTGAACGATCAACTCTGTCCTAATTGGGGTGAGCTGGAATGGTGACGAGACAGATGAGCAGAGCAGGACCAGACAGACAGACCGACCGAGAGAAAGATGTGGGTCCTTAGGTCCACCGTCTATTCCACTGTCAGTGAGTTTTATTGATCGTGGTTGCCCAGCAGTTTCCAGTAAGGGCAGAAGGCAGAGACCTTGAGCTGCCTGGAGGACAGACTGGGCCTCTCTAACAGTCCTGGATTATATAAACATTTCTTTTGAATGTAAGCTAGAGGAATCTTTTCCTTAAGAAACATTATAGTTGCATACTCTTGTTCCAATGCAAATGATTGAAACGTTGGTGAACTCTAGCAAATATGTGTCTGTTAACCTGCACATTGCCAGTTCAGCTGTGTGTTAGCCTCAGTCTAGAACAGTGGTATTCAGTGGTCAGGGTGGGGGTGGCCAAAATAAAAATAAAGTTTCAGAGATGAAAATGTAATGAATTGAAGGTTATTTGTTGATGTAAAATGAATGAGGTTTTCCAGATAGATTCGTCAGCAAATTCTACTGTTCGTGAGAGTTCAATATTGACCTAATCCCTACTTACTTCGGGGCCTATTTCGAAACGGTTGCAGCATATGATCATTACTAAGTAACATTAGGTTGAGAGATAGTGGGACTCTGTAACCTAGTTGGATCGAACCACTATATCATTGACAACATCTTCCACTGCAAAACATCAGGCAATAACACAGTATTTTCCCAGAACGCTGATTACTCTTTAAACCCATAACAACTCACACAAAAACACAATTAACAACCCACAAAAAAAATGGTTGTCTGTGGAAGCCTGGGTTGTGTTCATTCTTATTGGAAAGGAGTAAGTAGCCCCTCCCCATTTCACTCAATACTTTACTGTTTGGTGACTAATGAACATAGCCCATAGCCCAGTCCCCCTGAGTGTAGTGGAAGTGCATTCCTCCAACTCCGATCCAACAGAATCGGTTCCCCTCAGCCTGTGGTGGAATCCATTTCCTCTCCCATTAAGTCTCAGAGCGCCGGGTAATAGAAATGACAAAACACTGGAGGCAGTGACTCAGAGGAACAGCAGGTAGATACAGAGAGACAGAGACAGAGAGTGTTTGGCAAAAAGAGGAAGAAATGGTATGAGAGGAACAGAGAAACTGGTAGAATGAAAGAAAGATGGGTAGTGTAGAGAAGCGACAATCCAACTGCCAGACATAGAAACACAGATTCTTTCACTAGTGTTCAACTCTTCTTGTCTGTAACTCAGCCCCATGGGGAAGCAGATTCAAGACTGGGCCCTAGCTAATTTATTCATTTCACCTATATTTAACCACAAAGGGCTCATTGAGATTTAAAATCTCTTTTTCAAGAGCGTCCTGGCCAAGACAGGCAGCACCAAGTCATTACAAAAATTACAGACAAACATGAAAAACTACAAGTAATCTAGTAAAAACCATAGAATTCACAAGAGTATAAAACAGCAAAAACAGCAAATTAAAAACATTGACAGGTCAGGGAATCTGTCTCAAAATCATTAATCAGTGATTTAAAAACACCAATCGGGACAAGTTCTTCCAGTTTAAAAGTTTTTTGTAAGGCGTTCCAAGACGATGGTGCAGAGTACATAAAAGCCCTTTTACCAAATCCAGTTCGGACATTTGGAACAGTTAGCAGGATAAAGTCCAGCGAACGAAGAGTACCCACCACATTTCTGAAAATAAAAATGCCCAAAATAAAAAGTTAGTAAACCCAAAATGGATTTGTAATTTTTTTAATTTATCCATTATTTTACCAGGTAAGTTAACTAAGAACACATTCTCATTTGCAGCAACGATGGAATAGTTACAGGGGAGAGGAGGGGGATTAATGAGCCAATTGTAAACTGGGGATTATTAGGTGACCGTGATGGTTTGAGGGCCAGATTGGGAATTTAGCCAGGACACCGGGGTTAACACCCCTACTCTTACAATAAGTGCTATGGGATCTTTAATGGACCTCAGAGAGTCAAGACACCCATTTAACTTCCCATCCGAAAGTATACCAGTGATTGAGCCTACTAGTGACTAGAGAAGGCCAGCCAACCCTGGTATACAAAGTGCAGTGGTGCATAAGGGTTTTGCAGTTTAAAATAAATCTCAAAGTGCCATAGTAAAGGGTGTCAATTGATCTCAAACACTGAGCGGAAGCATTCATATATAGAAGTTATGCCCCACAGTGTAGATTTTCTTGCATCTTATTAGTGTGTGAATATTAGGAGAGATGGTCCTTCTGTAGCTCAGTTGGTAGAGCATGGCGCTTGTAACGCCAGGGTAGTGGGTTCGATTCCTGGGACCACCCATACGTAGAATGTATGCACACATGACTGTAAGTCGCTTTGGATAAAAGCGTCTGCTAAATGGCATATTATGGTTTCATGTGACATGTAGATCAGGTACTTTACATTCTAGCAATGGCCAAAGATGACTGGCCCACTGAATGCCCCACTCCATTGGGGCATGGCCCTCCTATGGCTTCCATCCTATGGCCTCTCTTTTAAATTGCATATTCAATAACTTACAAAAACAATTGAGGCTGAAATGGGGAATTTTATCTTAGGCATAAGGCCTGTTTTTCTTTTGAAGCCAGAAGGAGGCTAGTATCAGCTACATTTTTGCCTTTACTAGACTATGGGGATATTTTATTAAGGGTGTATGTACCCAGAAATGACATGTGCTGTGTATGCACCCAATAATGATTACCTACTGTGCAAATACGGAAGGTAAGGTGTTTGACGGTTAGATGTTACGAGAGACACTCCACTTCTGCTAGAAAGCAACCAACCAACAGTCACTCCACTAAAGTTGAGGCATATTCATATTATGAGCTGATTCATATTATGTACCGTCCAAACTTCTGCTCAACTGTACTCTACAAACTGCAGTGTGTTTGTACTGAGAAGCTGGTTGTGCAACTAACAGCCAAGTCTATGGCCCCTCTAGTGTACCTCAGCCTTTATTTACTCAGTCTAACAGATAACCATGTGACCCACTCAACAGCTCAGGACTTGATTACATTGTACTTAGTAAGGCATTTTCCCGCAAAACACATTCCATCACAGTAGCATAATATTCTAAACAAGAGCTTGATTAACATAGCACGGTACTCGTCGATAATGTTGTCAATGAGTGATATTGAGTGAGTAAACGCCTATCAGGATTGGGTAGACTCCTGTGGAACATAATGATCAAATTCTTCTTAATAGATATATTCATTGAGTTGAGGTATTGCCCCTACTGGGATTGGAAATGCTCCTCCTGTTGATGAACGTAAATGTTACAATTCTTAAGTCTTACAATATAGAATGGAAGCATAAAGTCATCACCGACACGGACCAGTCTGGCGTCTCGTTCAATGAATAACCTACTGTGTCATTGTGGTCGCTTGGTCGTTGTTAGCACGGTTAGCTAGCATCACACGGTGTCTCTCAGTGGTGTTGCTGTCCCCTGGTCCAGGGGTTATGACAGAGCCCTAATATTACAATCTTATTAATCAGAGAAAGGGGCTGGATAAGGGAGCGGTGGGGAGTCATCACAAAAACACACCGACACGTCCGTACTAGGACAGAGCAAAGAGAGAAAATGTACATGTGTTAAACAGTAGCGACGTGTGCCAATAAATCAGAGGATGTAAATCAACACTGCGCCTGTCAGAAAAGAAATGACAAGATTGTTATAATACTGTTATTGCATAAAATGGTTGTTTTATGCAACAGAATAGGGGATTTCTAGAACACTCCTCTGTGTGTGTGGGCTGAAAGCAGGCTTCTTTAACACTGACAGTGGATTTACAATGGATTAGTGATTAGACAACATTCCATTTCATGATTAGTGTCTGTGTTTGTCTGTCGGTAACAGGGAGAACTAATCTCCAGTTTCTTTCAAAAGAAAATATTTTGTATTCTAGGTTGCGTTAGCATTTTTGTACAAGCGAGCAGTAAATCTTGATGTCTGTTGAAATGTGAAAGGTCTCTCCTTTTGATTGCAATAATTCCAAGACACGACATACAAACAACCACAAAACTGCCCGTATGTTTATAGAGAGCCATGCTGGCCTGAATCTACAGTTCATGCCTTCTCGTAAAGGGCCTTCCTGAATGAAACAGTGATTCTAATAAACAGACTGCACAGCACGGCTCTAAATGACAGCCCTGCATCTGCCACAATGTCACCACGCAGCGGAGGGGATCAATTGCAATGCAGGGGCGGTGTGAAGTGGAATTCAAACCACATCGCACAGTGGGAGCATGGCTGAGCGAGTGTGTTAGTGGCAGAGTATGTGTGTTTGAGTGTGTGTATAAACACAATGTATTGCAATTTTCTTCATTGGTCAGGATTTGGTTGATGGACAGTACAGTAGCACACATCCAGGGTTCTTGCCTTGATGGTCCACTGAGGGTTTGGAGGCGCCAAGGATTCTGGGAGTGGCCACGCCCATGTCTAGCTCTGTCAGGGTCAGCTCGTTCATGAAGTAGGGGAGCTGGAGGAGAAGGAAACAGTCAAGCAGATCTCTTTACACACACACAGTCTGCAGCTGCAGGGGATAGTAAGTGCATGTTAGAGGTTGATGGTAACAGGCCACTCACTCGCTCCTTCGACATCTCCCACATTCTACTAGTCATTCTCTTCTGCCACAAAGGCCCCTATCGACTCCCTCACGCCGGCTAGATGAGACAACAAGACTAACAGCCAACATCACCACATGACATTGGGAATATGACCAGACGAAGAGCTATCGTGGGGCTAGTAACAACTCCAAAGACGAAACAATGGGGGTAATCGAAGGACCAGGATACAAAACAGGGATGAAGAGAGAGAGGAATGAGGGTCTCTCTCTGAGCCCAGTGTGGAGTCTCTGAGTCCTGTGGCGGGGCTGCACAGCGGAAGTGGCTGACATTTAGAGAGTGTGTGTGTGTGTGTGTGTGTGTGTGTGTGTGTGTGTGGTGTGTGTCCCTGCAGAGTCGGAAGGATCCACTGTGAGGCATTAAGTCCCCTGGTCAATTTTTATTTTGTTTTTTCATTATTAGTCATGCATGGCCCATTCTCGCTCTCTACTCTTCTTCTGAGCCAAATAAACGTTGCACTCTCCCTCTTCTTCATCCCTTCTGGAGCTCAGTGGTAACAGAATACAGTACATATACAACAGTGTAAGAATGCTCTTAAGCACACAAGCAGTTTGTCACAACAGGGCCATAGGTGAGAGGTGAGAGGCAAGAGGTCAAAGGCCACTCACCCGGATCTTGCTGAGTTTCATCTGGATCTTCTTCGAGACCACGTCGGCCCAGTAGGGCTCGCCCAGGAAGTCCCATACCACCCGGCCAATCAGAGAGTTCACCCAGGCAACAGGCTCCTCCTCCCCCAGCACCAAGACAGGGCCAAAGCTGCTGCTGCTCAGCAACTAGTAGGGAGGCGGGGACACAAGAGGAGAAAAATAAGGAAGCATGATAAACTTTAACTTAGCACTGTAATTGGATTAATTTACTGAAATTATGTATAATAAAAACAAATTATGAATTTAATAATAGAGTATAGTACAGTAAAGTATTTTCTTTTTTTTTTAAATACACAAAAAGAGAAAGAAATAAGGGAGTGTTGATGGTATACCTTCTTGCCCAACCCAGGGCTACTCTGTGGACTCTGGACTACGGGACTAGTGGCAGCGACGGGGGTGGCAGTGGCAGTCTCGGGGGGCACCAGGGTGGCCATGTATACACTGTAGTCCAGTAGGGACTTGGTCTTGGCTGTTACGCCTGCTGTTGAGTCCTTGGCCCTTGGCTGAGACGCTAGCACCTCGTCCAGACTGCTGCGGCTGTTGCTGCGGCTGTGAGAGTTCAAGGCTGACGGTGGGGGGGTCAAAGGTGAACAAGATATTATAAAGAAGCAGCTAGATCAAAATATTTCATGTGCATTATGAAATACAAATGTAGCCTTGCACTTTCCTCAGGTGCATTCACATTGTCACACTATATATGTGCAAGCATGCTAGCGCCAGACATGATTGTTGAATTAAGAGACTCAACAAGTAACAACTTCCTGTAAATAACTAGTATGGAAGAAAGTGTGTGTAAGTTGGTCCGTGAGTGTGTGTGTGTGTCACCTAGATCAATCCACTGACCGGTCTTAATCCCCTGCAGACTGGTGGCTCTCTTCATCCCAGGCTTGGAGGCCAGCAGGATCCTCCGGTGCCACTCCTCCTTCTCCCTCCCTGTCCGACCAAACAGGTACAGGGTCAGCTCTGGACCACAGGACCTTTTGGCCTCCTCCGTCACCGCGGTGGCCTCTCCTGTGATCGTGGTTCTCTCGTTTGTGGTTTCGCTGCGGTCGCCCTCTGCCTTGGACATGAAGTCGTCCTGCTTGGCCAGCTCGATGCAGATAGGGTACTTCTTGTTCCACACGCGCTTCCTGGCCAGATTCTGGGGCACCAGAAAGATCTAGAGAGGGAATACAAGGATTGATTGAGTTGGGTGTGTGTGTGGCCTAATGGGAACTTAAAACTGAAATGGACTCCAAGACCAAAGGCCAAGTACACACACCACATATACTATATGTAATATATAGCAGATGGTGACACATACACCCACAACCCCTCTTCACCCCCGCCCGTAGCTGATCGTGGGTCAATCTGCATTTTCCACATTAAAATGGTTACGGTTAGGATTGGGGTAGGGGAAGCTGATCTAAGATCTATACCTAGGCGGAAATGCACCCACCTTGCTGTCAGTGAGGTCGTAGATCTTCTGGCTGATGTAGCTGACGTCGGGCTTGGATTCGTTATGCGTGGCCCGCCGGGCGATATTGCGGTTGGGTTTGGACAGGCGCAGGATGGAGCCCTCTAGTCTCACATACACAGAGTGGGTCAGAGTGGCGTGGTATGTCTCCGGGTCATAGTTCACTATCTCGTTCATCCAGCCCTGCAGGATGAGATAGAGAAATTAGTCAGGCATTTTTTTGGTACCCATCCCCAGATCTGTGCATCGACACAATCTTGTCTCGGAGCTCTAAGGACAATTCCTTCGACCTCATGGCTTGGTTTTTGCTCTGACATGCACTGTCAATTGTGGTACCATATATAGACAGGTGCGTGCCTTTCCAAATCATGTCCAATCAATTGAAATTTACCACAGGTGGACTCCAATCAAGTTGTAGAAACATCTCAAGGATGATCAATGGAAACAGGATGCAGCTGATCACAATTTCCAGTCTCATAGCAAAGTGTCTGAATACTTATGTAAATATATATATTTTTTTTTTAATACATTTACAAAATTTATAAAAACCTGTTTTCACTTTGTCAATATGAGGTATTGTGTGTAGACTGATGAGACAAATAAATAATTGCATCCATTTTACAATAAGGCTGTGAAGCAACAAAATGAGAAAAAGGTCAAGGGGTCTGAAGACGTTCTGAATGCACTGTATGAACCTCCAGTACTGCTGAACCCTTCCGGAAAGACACTACAATGATTTTAGGCACCTGACAAAGCAAATTAATGTTAAATGCATGAACTTCCGATTCTGTCAACGTATAGAAACTAAATCACAATCATTGTGTCAAAATTGAGATCACAACTCCGGTGTGTGTGTAGAAATGGTCTGGAACAGATAAGATGGCTTTGGTAATGCTCAAAGTAGGCTGCTGAGAAATATGATGCATGTCTTGTCAATGGACCTGAGCCTGAGTCTCTTTGGCTTAGTAGATAGCCTTTCGGCTCCTTTCCTGGGTTTGTTCGCGTTGTCATTTCAAATTATGAACATACAATAAGTATTCAAATGAAAAGCCAGTCCCTTTGTGAGCTAGGGCGCACCATGTGTGTAGTTAGACCAAAATGATGTAGTTTGGTGGGTAAAAAGGTCATCATTTGTTTTTGAAAAATAGCTTCCAAAACATATTTGGTGTGGAGGTCAATTATAAAACTTTATGGTAGTAAATTAACTGTGTTGATTTATTTAGATGTTTTCCCCTCAGAAATCACTCCTGCTGGCTTAGACTGCACACTGTGTGTGTGTGTGTCTATGTTCTAATGTCACTGCTACCAACAGCTTCATTAAACTACTAGGCGTAATCAAATCTAAGGGGTGGAAATGAAGTCCGTCTAAATCCCTGGACATGCCCTATGCCACAGACGGGAACAGTAACTTCTAAAATGCTTAACCTTCAAACAACGGTGATGCCATCACAGACTCAAACACACAACTATCCACGACTTCACCTCAACCCTGATACACTGTTAGGTATAGTGCTCCTAGTTGCTCCTAGTGGCTATCATCGCTTTTACAACCAGTGCATATTGTTCACGTTATTTCATGCCACCATGTGAAATATTTAATCGCCGGTTTGGCCTTGAACCACTAACACAATCATCATCCAACGGCAGTAGATTGAAGAAGATAGTAAAATCGCGACAGCAGTCATCTAGTAACTCGCTGCCTCTTCTCCTCGTCAGCTGAGTCTGAAGTAGTGCACTATATTGGGAATAGGGTGCCATTTAGGATGCAACCTTCCAGTCGCATCTCGTCCCTTCCTCTTCGCAGAGATCAAGACGGCCCCTAGAGCTTTGCCATCACAGACACACAAGTCTCCAGCAGGAAACTTGATATAGGCCTAGATGTGCTGGTTCTATTGCTCCTACAGCTAGACATGAAGAGAGGGAGGATGGAGAGAGAGAGAGAGAGCGAGACACAGAAAGAGAGAAGACACCGTTGTCACCAAATTCTCATATTATAGTCATGAACAAAGCCTATCCCTTTTGTGTCCCAAACACCACCATTCACTGTCCCTTTGACTGACAAGGCCAAGCCCAGGAAAGTAAAGCCTGCCAGTTAATGTGCTTGTGTGCTGTCTGCCGGTGATGTTATCATCAGCTTTCCAATATGTGGGGGTCAAACAAGACAGTGAACCCTCTCCATTATATTATGCGACTGACCGACTGGCCTTCACAGCCAGTCCAGAGGTGACATCATTTGGAAGAGGGCCACGGGACGTGGGGTGACCACTCTACCACAGAGTCTATTACTGTCTGGCAAGCTATGGAGGGCATTAGCAGTGAAGAGAAGTAGGCTAACAGGCTTTGAGTATGATATATAGCCACAGTGGGTATGGTCTGTCTGATCCATTTGAGTGCTAATGCTGCTGAATGAGGCAGCTGGCTAGCGCTAAAACAACTCCCCTCAGGTAATTTATTGTCTATTAGCGCTAACAATGGAGGATGAGGTATATTTGCCTCTGAGCCTCACTCTTTTGTTCCCTCTGACATCAAAGTGGTGAGCGAGACGATCTCATTTGATGCTCAAATAGGCGTATTTCTTCTCTGAATGGCACTTTATGTGGTCTGTCACAACAGGCATCTGCATTTGTCTAGAGACTAGTCAGTAGTCTAGAGGAGGATAATAGAAGAGGCTGTGAGAGGATGCTAGCAGATACCCATAGACTTCCAGTCATTGCGCTAACGTTAGTTAGCATTGGTTTGCAAAACTACCTGGAACTTTTCATACTGGGCACAGAGACACAGAAATGGTATCCACTAGTTTATCTGACTCTGGGGGAGTAGATAAATCGGCTCATTGCTAAAGTCCCGAAGTATGCCTTTAAGCCAGTCAAGGATCATGATGGGTGCTGAAACATTGTACAGGTAACTGCCAAAATAAAGGACACTTGTGTAAATGAGGGATACAAAGTATATTGAAAGCAGGTGGTGCCACACAGGTGAGGTTCCTGAGTTAATTAAGAAATTATCGTCCCATCATGCTTAGTGCCCTTGTGCCATTATTTTGGCTACAATGTCTAGAAGAGATCTCAGTGACTTTGAAAGTGGGTTCTCAAAGGGTAGGGTGTCTGTGTGAGTCTCAGTCACCAGATCTCAAACCAATTGAACACTTATGGGAGATTCTGGAGCAGCACCTGAGACATTTTCAACCACCATCAACAAAATAACACCAAATTAAGGAATTTCCCATGTCAGAATAGTGTCGCATCCCTCCAATAGAGTTCCAGACACTTTTAGGATCCATGCCAAGGTGCATTGAAGCTGATCTGGCAACTCACGTTGGCCCAACGCCCTGTTAAGACACTTTTGTTGGTGTTGCCTTTATTTTGTCAGTTACATGTAGGTAATCAGTCAGTCTAAAAAGAGACCTGATCTAGGCCTACTTCACGGTGCTCTTACAATTCATTCTCTACAAGGTTTGCACAATTCCCAAATTTCCAGGTTCTTTAAGAAGTCACCAGTTGGAGGATTCCTGGAATTAGGAGAGAATAAGCAGGGAGGAAATCCTCCAACTAGGATTTCTGAAAAATCTGGGAACATTAGAAGTTTCATGTGAAAGTATTTTAAAGGTGCTTTTATGAAAACAGTATTACATTGACAACAGCAGGAACTAAAATAATAATTTTCAGCTATTACCAGGCTACAAGACGGTCATCCAGCTTCTTCTTAAATTTACAATGAACACTAATGAGATCAAGGCTAGTGAATTACAGGTCAACCTTGAGAAATCGATCTCTCTAATGTTCGGTCGAAAACAGATTTGCTCTGATATAACACAAGTATTGGGAAAGTTCAACGTGATACCTTACCACAGCAGGTCTCTCATTGTTAACAAATAGAAATCCGGCCATTAGCTAGGTAATAATGACATGGTGTTATGAATCTTTCATTTCTGGGGCCGTGTTCAGTACCACTGCCTATTCATGTGACCATGGATTTCGGCATATCTTCAGTTAATTGGTTTTTACAGTGATTTCAAACCTCTCCTCTGGGATCCCCAGACTGCCCAATGAATTTGCTCTATTCCAGAGCTAGCACTATTGATCCCACTTCGCGACTAATCATTAAGCCCTTGCTTAGTGAATCCGGAGTGGTAGTTCCAGGGTACAACTCAATTGTGAAACATCTGGGGGTCCCCGAGGAGGGGTTAGAAAACCATTAGGTTAGAAGACCATGGAGTTCCTCACCTTGAAGATGTTTGGCTCTTTGATGCCCATCTGGGCCATGTTCCACAGCCTCCCCTGGTGTCTGGGATGTCTGGAGCGATTGCCAGAAGGCTTGGGTCCGGCCAACCACACCACAGCGATAGCTAGCATGAACCCTAGTCCCACTCCGAGCAGCATACCCCCAACGTAGGTGGGCAGGGGCAACACGAAGTACCCGTAGACCAGCGCTGTGATGATGATCAGGGTGTAGTGTGGAATGCTGGGTGGTGGATCTTCTCCCTCTGACTTGTCGTCACTGCATAGTTCCGGACTGCCACTAGGGGGAAGTCTCACTTGGCTGCATGTATTGTTCGTTCTGTCAACATAATCCCCGTCGGTATCCTCAAAGTCCTCACTAGACAGGACACAGAAGTCCTCATCCTCCAGCTTGGCCAGGGCCGACATGGAGCACTTGTCCAGGCCGAGAGAGGCGGAAACGGAGGAGGACATCTTAGGACTTCTGGTGTGACTGGTGTCAGCGGTGGGATTTGGCAAGCTGGCTCCGTTTCCGGTTCCCTCGGACTCCCAGTCATCCCCGGTTTCCTCCTCCTTGATGCTGTAGTTGTTGTTGCTCTCCGGTTGGCCGTTGTTGAGGGAGGCCAGGCAGGTGAGCTCCGAAGCACTGGACGAGAGCGCTTTGGACCGGAAGGCACTGCTGCCAATGCCTCCGCTCTTGTCCTCCATGATCTTATTTAACATCTGGAGAGGCTCGTAGATGGCCTCTGAGAAACGGCGCTTAGTGTCCTCGATGCTCGCCTCCACAGACGCCTTAAAGAAGTTGCGGCTGTCTGGGGAGGTGAGCGTCGAGGAGGGTGCAGTCTTGGAGTCACCCCCGGCAACAACACCCACCGGGGCACGGGATTGGGTGAATTGCTTGAAGAGTTGCAGGTGGAGGCGGGAGTCCGAGAGGCGGTAGGGCGAGGAGGAGGAGGAAGAGGATTCCTGGGAGGTGTCAGAGGAGAGTGACTTGACCAGGGTTTTCATCGGGTGGCGGTGGCGCACGGAAGTGGGGGCAGCGGGGGAGATGGAGACAATCTCAGAAGGCTCGACGATGTCAGAGGATAGAGACTTGACCAGGCTGAAGAAAAGTTTGCCGCTAGACTTGGAGGGAGAGGAAGTGGATTTACAGTTGGAGGCAGGGGAAGGAGAGGAGCTCTTCGGTTCAGAGGGTAATGTGGAGGTAATGGAGCTTTGAGGACCAGTTGATGATGACATAGGCAGAACTGCAGCCTGAGCCTCAGAGTTCAACCCCGCACCTTCAAGGATCAGATCCTCGCTGGCCTCCAGGGCCTTCACAATGCCTGGGTACTCCTTGGGTGCAGCAGGGGGATGAGGAGAGGACGCAACTGCCCCATAGAGCTCCTCTTCCTCCTCCTCCTCGCCCAGGGGCGAGAAGTGGATGGTGATGGATTTCCGGGACAGCGAGCCCTGGACGTGGAGCTTGGGCACAGGTGGCGGCCGTGAGGCTGAGGGAGGAGGAGCTTTGGCGTTGTCTGCATGGCTACTGTGGCAGCTGGCCATCGCAGTGCTCCTGCTGGGTCACAGTCTAGGGAGATAGACAGGGAGAGGGCAAAGGTTACACACATGTCCCCATACTGTATCATTACCAAACAAACTTATACTACAGAGTATATGGCGTTAAATGGGTATTAATATTGACCACACATAGCCCTATGCAAATACACACATGAACCTACATAAACAGGAGGGCAATGTCAGGCATGTAGGCTATATAGTACATGACATCCCCATGTGTCATTATCAAACAACCTCAACTCAGCCAGAACAAAGAACGGTTTCAACAACGGGCATTAGACTGTTAAATCGAGGTTTGGGGGAGGAACCTACTCTAATAGCAGGGCTAGAAGGCGTATTACTTAGCAATTAACAAAAGTTAATCAAGCCGAGTTACAGTAGCCATATCCTATGAGATGCCCCTATAATATCCTTCTTGAAAGCAGGGCCAAATCAATGAGGGGAAATGTAATTAAGCCCTTAAAGACTTCCCCTGGCTGAGCCCTTTCCTTTGATAGGGGATGGAGTCCAACACAGCTCTTACAGGAAGCCCACAGTCTTCTGACAAGAATGGCCACCACACTGAGGGACCAGCTGGCTTGCAGGGCTGGTGAAAGAAACCTAAACCTAAGAAACCTAAAACCCTGGAGTCCGATACTATTTCCTAGTTTGTGAGTGGCTGACACTGAAATCACGGCTACTATAGCAATGATTAATGGGAGCAATCACAAAGGCAATCCCTGTAAATAGCACTGAATCGATCTACGATATCACAAGAAAGCAAGAAGCTAAAGCAGCAAGGAAGGTTGATGGTCCTAAGATGGGGCCGGAGAAGGCGGTGGACGTTTTACGTGTTCCTATCCAATTGTTTTTTCATGTGTTTCTTCGCATTGTTTGTAACTTATTTAGTCATTTATTTAGTACCTAATGTTGCGGCTACCGTCTCTTCTAAACGAAAATAACTTCTGGACATCAGACCTGCAAATATTTTTGTAAATAACAGCTGGTGCACGATATCTAAGGAAGTCTCAAGGTTTTGCTCGCCTGAGGTATAGTATCTCATGATAAGCTGTAGACCACACTATCTACCTAGATAATTTTCTAGACACCACCACAGACTGAGGCCGGCACTAAACTGCACTCAATGAACTATTCCGCCATAAGCAAACAGGAAAACGCTCAGCCAGAGGCGGCGCTCCTAGTGGTCGGGGACTTTAATGCAGGAAAACTTAAATATGTTTGACCTAATTTCTATCAGCATGTTAAATGTGCAACCAGAGGGAAAAAAACACCACCTCTACTCCATTCTTGAGACGCATACAAAGCTCTCCCTCACCCCCCATTTGGCAAATTTCACCATAATTCTATCCTCCTGATTCCTGCTTACAAGCAAAAACTAAAGCAGGAAGCACTAGTGACTCGATCAATAAAAAAGTGGTCAGATGAAGCAGATTCTAAGCCACAGGATTGTTTTGCCAGCAGAGACTGGAATATGTTCTGGGATTCCTCAGACAGCATTGATGAGTACACCACATCAGTCATTGGCTTCATCAATAAGTGCATCGATGACGTCTTCCCGACAGTGACCGTACGTACATACCCCAACCAGAAGCCATGGATTAAGGCAACAGCCGTACTGAGCTAAAGGCTAGAGCTGCTGTTTTCAATGAGCGGGACTCTAACCCGGAAGCTTAGAAGAAATCCCGCTATGCACTCAGATG
Organism: Oncorhynchus keta; assembly: GCF_023373465.1. Taxonomy (NCBI): domain Eukaryota; kingdom Metazoa; phylum Chordata; class Actinopteri; order Salmoniformes; family Salmonidae; genus Oncorhynchus; species Oncorhynchus keta. Next base: position 64,202,490 of record NC_068430.1, on the reverse strand, counting down.
AACCAACAAACAGGCAAAGCTTCAATACAGGACTAAGATCGAACCGTACTACACCGGCTCTGACGCTCGTCGGATTTGCAAACCATTACAGACTACAAAAGGGAAGCACAGCCGAGAGCTGCCCAGAAACACGAGCCTTCCAGACGAGCTAAACTACTTTTATGGTCGCTTTGAGGCAAATAACACTGAAACATCCATGAGAGCAACAGCTGTTCCAGATTGTGTGATCACGCTCTCCGCAGCCAATGTGAGTAAGCCCTTTAAACAGGTGAGCCGCAGGCCAGACGGATTACCAGGACGTGTAGTCAGAGTATGCACTGACCAACTGGCAAGTGTCTTCACTGACATTTTCATTTTCTCTCCCTGTCTGTGTCTGTAATACCAACATGTTTCAAGCAGACCACCATACTGCCTGTGCCCTAGACCCATTCCAATGTGTATAGCGCTCTAACAAATTCAATGATGATGCCATCTCTATTGCACTCCACACTGCCCTTTCCCACCTCGACAAAAGGAACACCTATGTGAGAATGCTATTCATTGACTACAGCTCAGCGTTTAATAACATATTGCCCTTGATGCTCATCACTAAGCTAAGGACCCTGGGACTAAACACCTCCGTCTGCAACTGGATCCTGGACTTCCTGATGGGCAGCCCCCAGGTGGTAAGGGTAGGTAACAACACATCCGCCACGCTGATCCTTAACACAGGGGCCCATTGGGTGCGTGCTCAGTCCCCTCCTATACTCCCTGTTCACTCATGACTGCACGGCCAGGCACGACTCCAACACCGTCATTAAGTTTGCCGATGACAACAGTGGTAGGGCTTATCACCGACAACAATGAGACAGCCGAGTGGTGCGAGGATAGCAACCTCTCCCTCAACATGAGCAAGACAAAAAGGAGATGATTGTGGACTACAGGAAGAGGACTAAGCACGCCCCTATTCTCATCAACGTGGCTGTAGTGGAGCAAGTTGAGAGCATCTTGACTGGTTGCATCACTGCCTGGTATGGCAACTGCTTGGCCTCCGACCGCAAGGCACCAGAGGGTAGTGCGCATGGCTCAGTACATCACTGGGGCAAAGCTTCCTGCCATCCAGGATCTCTATACCAGGCGGTGTCAGAGGTAGGCACTAGAAATTGTCAGACTCCAGCCACCCTTGTCATAGACTGTTCTCTCTGCTACCGCACGGCAAGCGGTACCACACCGTCAAGTCTAGGTCCAAGAGGCTTCTAAACAGCTTCTACCCCCAAGCCATAAGACTCCTGAACATCTAATCAAATGGCTACCCAGACTATTTGCATTTGGCGCATGTGACTAATAACATTTGAGGTTAGAAGGTAGCCTAATAAACAAAGATGGGAATGGTAGATTCGGCAAAATCAATGCAGGCTTTCCTGGAAGTTACCAAGTACAAATGAATGCACGGTTATATGGATGAATAGATGACTGCATGGTTATCTGAATATGAACCACTGTTTCCCATTCCCAGACAGAGTGAGAAGGAGAGAAAGGGTTGAGTGGGTAGAGGCTGACAGAATGCCATGCTGTCTCAGTGCTTGTTCTGCGTCAGCCTTCCCAGCAGGCCGATCACCCCACCCACACCTAGTGATTATAACCCCACTATGACACCACCAGGTGAGATACAGACAAACACCCAACTAGCACACACGCAGGAGCGCACGCACACACATACGTACACGTACACACATCATATTCAAGCATTCAAACTGTGTGTCTGACATTCTCCCTCCTTTTCTGTGTCTTTCTCTCACATGCACTCACACACCCCTCAGAGCAATACATAAAATGCCAGACTAATTATTTGAAGATAAATCCTTTATAAAAGGAGAAAGTGGAGCTTGTTTGAAGCTTGTTGACGTGGGGACGGAAATAGAAACAAAGTGGGATGGATTGTACTCTCTGTGATTGCCACAGAATGGGAACAAACACCTTCACAACAAGCTATGAGGGACCAAAATATCCACATAATGAGATTGTCCCATCTAGGCCTAATTCCCTAGCTGTAATTCTAGGAATGGATTGAACAGTGTGGGACAGAATGACATTTGGGACTGATGTCTTGTTGGTTTCATCATATGACCCTTGGTCTGGATGGCGATAGAGAGCAAACAGTGAGGTCATCATCCAGCCCACACATGACAACGCACAATACAGGCTTGTCTTATGACTACTTGTGTCATTGACCATAAACAAGAGACTTTATTTCCTGAACAATGGCAAGCAAGTGATAAAAACAATGGATGGGGTAGGCATATTGGGTACTCAACTGTGTAGAATGGACCAAACACAGGATACTTTTGCCTACAGGTAGGATAGCCATACTGGAATGAGAACCATACCTTTGGCATACAAACATAACTGTTGTTTATGCCATCCTTTAACAAATATAGTCCGTCCTTATCTCAAGCTTCCTAGGCTTGATCATTTAACTGTATACCTTTGTGGTTCAATGATCATTTAACCATTATTATAGCAATAGACCCTGGGCAATGGTCTCCGAGTGATGCAACAAGGCGAATGGTGATGTTTGCACTGGGCTAAGACTGCGTGGAAGAGAAGTCAGAGAGACTGCTCATCCCAATTAATAAGACTAGACTGGGTTTTGTCTATGGTAAAAAGTAAACGGATTGAGATATTAATTAACACTTATTTGCCCTAGTTGTCAGGTGATATCTCTGGTTTCACTAGAGAGACTGGAAGTGACCAACGGAACATCAATGATGTCGTTCTTGCTGCTGGTGATTCTCTGATCCACCTATACGCAGACGACACCATTCTGTATACTTCTGGCCCCTCTTTGGAAACTGTGTTAACTAACCTCCAGACGAGCTTCAATGCCATACAACTCTCCTTCAACTGCTCTTAAATGCAAGTAAAACTAAATGCATGCTATTCAATCGATCACAGCCCGCACCTGCCCAGCATCACTTCTCTGGACGGCTTTGACTTAGAATACGTGGACAACTACAAATACCTAGGTGTCTGGTTAGACTGTAAACTCTCCTTCCAGACTCACATTAAGCATCTCCAATCCAAAATTAAATCTAGAATCGGCTTCCTATATCGCAAAAAAAGCATCCTTCACTCATGCTACCCTCATAAAAACTGACCATCCTACCGATCCTCGACTTCGGCGATGTCATCTATAAAATAGCCTCCAACACTCTACTCAACGAATTGGATGCAGTCTATCACAGTGCCATCCGTTTTGTCACCAAAGCCCCATACACTACCCACCACCTGTACGCTCTCGTTGGTTGGCGCTCGCTTCATACTCGTCGCCAAACCCACTGGCTACAGGTTATCTACAAGTCTCTGCTAGGTAAAGCCCCGCCTTATCTCAGCTCACTGGTCACCATGGCAGCACCCACTTGTAGCACGCGCTCCAGCAGATATATCTCACTGGTCACCCCCAAAGCCAATTCCTACTTTGGTCGCCTCTCCTTCCAGTTCTCCGCTGCCAATGACTGGAACGAACTGCAAAAAAAAATCTCTGAAGCTGGAGACTCATATCTCCCTCACTAGCTTTAAGCACCTTCGGTCAGAGCAGCTCACAGATCACTGCACCTGTACATAGCCCATCTGTAAAACAGCCCATCTATCTACCTCATCCCCATACTGTATTTATTTATTTATCTTGCTCCTTTGCACCACAGTATCTCTACTTGCACATTCATCTTCTGCACATATAACATTCCAGTGTTTATTTGCTATATTGTAATTACTTCGCCACCATGGCCTTTCAGGGGCGGCAGGGTAGCCTAGTGGTTAGAGCGTTAGACTAGTAACCGGAAGGTTGCAAGTTCAAACCCCCGAGCTGACAAGGTACAAATCTGTCATTCTGCCCCTGAACAGGCAGTTCCTAGGCTGTCATTGAAAATAAGAATTTGTTCTTAACTGACTTGCCTGGTTAAATAAAGGTTTAAAAAAATGAGAACATATGCTGGTGGTTCCTTTTAACATGAGTCTTCAATATTCCCAGGTATGAAGGTTTAAGTTGTAGTTATTATAGGAATTATAGGACTATTTCCCTCTATACCATTTGTATTTCATTCACTTTTGACTATTGGATGTTCTTATAGGCACTTTAGTATTGCCAGTGTAACAGTATAGCTTCAGTTAACCCACTGTTCCTCGGCCGTCATTGAAAATAAGAATTTGTTCTTAACTGACTTGCCAAGTTAAATAAAGGTTCAAAAAAAATAATATTGCCTTAAGTCCCTTATCTTACCTCATTTGCACTCACTGTAAATATACTTTTTTTTCTTTTTTTTTTCTACTGTATTATTGACTGCATGTTTTGTTTATTCCATGTGTAACTCTGTGTTGTTGTATGTGTCGAATTGCTATGCCTTATCTTGGCCAAGTCGCAGTTGCAAATGAGAACTTGTTCTCAGCTAGCCTACCTGGTTAAATAAAGGTGAAAAAAATAAATAAAAATAAAGTAGAAGTCACATGTAAACACAGATCTAAGATCAGCCTACCCTCCTCTATTCATTGCCTTAACCATTTAGGAGGGAGAAAGCAAAACGGACATCATGTCAGCATATATTGTAGGCCTCGGGGCAAATGGTCCTACTCCAACGAAGCCAGTGGGTCGATGAGCAGGGGCAGCTCAACCACACGTCGCACAATGATGATGTGATGTAGTAGGCCTAAAGTATGGGAAGAAAGGTATTAGGCTAAAGATATAGGCCTATCTCAGAGCCTAGGACAAAAACACAGTTTAACTTATTCTGTATAAGAGATAGTCTTGAACTGCAACCAACCCTAACCCCCTCACCCATTTAAGACAGTGACAGGATTGAAACATGACCTTTACAACATGACAGTGAAAGCCATTACCACTTCCAACCCGTGTGACGGTTATTACATTACGACTGTAATTGACTACAAAAGGGGTTGTCTGACAGTAGCCTAGGCTACATAAAGGATCTGTTCTCGTGTAACACATGATTAACATTTTTCAACGATGGTGGAAAGCCATGACATTAGGATAAATGCAAATTTGGATTTACATTTAAAAATGAATGTTTCAGAAATAGAGAAGTGATATGATGATAGAGTGTTGAGTGCAGAGCAAGCTCCATATTTAGACACCTCCAGACATCAAGCAATGATTTGAGACAGCAAGTCTTCCACAGTTGAAATGGACACCTACACCTTGACCCTCCAGTGTGCACACACAAGCACAGTTTAACCTTTGCATGCATACCGTGCACTACGGCTGCACAATTCATCTAATTATTTTTAAAAATTGCAATATTGACAATATTTTATTTTTATTACGCCATTAATTTAAACATTCAAATGTAGTAAGGGTCCCCTGAGAAACTGATAAACACTTTGGTTACTACCCTGTCACAACTTTTACCATACTTGTTTTATTTTCATTAGTTGTCATGCAAAACACCAACCATAGAACTAGAAAACTATTTTTATTTCTATGATTCCAACAGTTCACTAAAATCACAAATCTCAATGATTATTTTCCCATATTGTGCAGCACTACCATGCACATATACAGTTGAAGTCAGAAGTTGACATACACCATAGCCAAATGCATTTAAACTCAGCTTCACAATTCCTGACATTTCTCCTCGTAAAAATGCCCTGTCTGAGACCAGGTAGGGTCACCACTTTATTTTAAGAATGTGAAATGTCAGAAAAATAGTAGAGAGAATGATTTATTTCAGGTTTTATTTCTTTCATCAGATTCCCAATGGGTCAGAAGTTTATATACACTCAATTAGTATTTGGTAGCATTGCATTTACATTCTTTAACTTGGGTCAAACGTTTCGGGTAGCCTTCCACAAGCTTCCCCACAATAGGTTGTGTGAATTTTGGCCCATTCCTCCTGACAGAGCTGGTGTAACTTAGTCAGGTTTGGAAGGCCTCCTTGCTCGCACACGCTCTTTCAGTTCTGCCCAACCATTTTCTATAGGATTGAGGTCAGGGCTTTGTGATGGCCCCTCCAATACCTTGACTTTGTTGTCCTTAAGCCATTTTGCCACAAATTTGGAAGGATGCTTGGGTCATTGTTCATTTGGAAGACCCATTTGCAACCAATCTTTAACTTCCTGACTGATGTCTTGAGATGTTGCTTCAATATATCCACATATTGTTCCTTCCTCATGATGGCATCTATTTTGTGAAGTGCACCAGTCCCTCCTGCAGCAAAGTCCCGCCATGACATGATGCTGTCACCCCCGTGCATCATGGTTGGGATGATGTTCTTCCGCTTGCAAGCCTCCCCCTTTTTCCTCCAAACATAACGATGGTCATTATGGCCAAACAGTTCTATTTTTGTTTCATCAGACCAGAGGACATTTCTGCAACAAGTATGAACTTTGTCCCCATGTGCATTTGCAAACCGTAGTTTGGCTATTTTATGGCGGTTTTGAGCAGTGGCTTCTTCCTTGCCGAGCGGCCTTTCAGTTTATGTTTTACTGTGGATATAGATACTTTTGTACCCGTTTCCTCCAGCATCTTCACAAGGTCCTTTGCTGTTGTTCTGGGATTGATTTGCACTTTTCACAACAAAGTACTTTCATCTCTAGGAGACAGAACACGTCTCCTTCCTGAGCGGTATGACAGCTGCGTGGTCCCATGGTGTTTATACTTGCGTACTATTGTTTGTACAGATTAACGTGGTACCTTCAGGCGTTTGGAAATTGCTCCCAAGGATGAACCAGACTTGTGGAGGTCTACATTTTATTTTCTGAGGTCTTGGCTGATTTATTTAGATTGTTGAAGGTAGGCCTTGAAATACATCCACAGGTACACCCCCAATTGATTCAGATTATGTCAATTAGCCTATCAGAAGCTCCTAAAGCCATGACACAATTTACTGGAATTTTCCAAGCTGTTTAAAAGGCACAGTCAACTTTGTGTATGTAAACTTCTGACCGACTGGAAATGTGATACAATGAAATATAAGTGAAATAATCTGTCTGTAAACAATTGCTGGAAAAAAAGACTAGATGTCCTAACCGACTTGCCAAAACTATAGTTTGTTAACAAGACATTTGTGGAGTGGCTGAAAAACTAGTTTTAATGACTCCAACCTAAGTGTATGTAAACTTCTGACTTCAACTGTATGCCCAGAAGTTAACAATACACATACAAGTACAGACACAGGCAAACATGCACATACCTGACGGCTAGGTCAGTATCATTTCTACCCTGTTGTTCCCCAGCTCACAGTTACAGACAGAGAGCTGCTGATCTGAGATCAGCTTCCTTCCCTCAATAAATAATGCATGATTTCAGCAGACTGCCAGATTGCTATGGATTGGTCTCGGATGCTAAAAGCTGCTCTCTGTGCCTCTGCAGGAGAATGTGGTTTAATGATGGAAAAGAATGGAGGAATGTCCGACTACTTCTATTCCTCGACTCCGTACTGACCCCAAGTTGTCCCCTAGCCTAGGTAATGACAATGTGTGGCACCTACTGCTGTGACAGTTCAAAAGGGGTTATCTTTTTTTTTTTTTTTAAACAGTTTTTCCAAGCCATTGCATTTATCAGGAAACAGCTGTATTATGTCAGTGCACAGTGGTAAATCAGTGTTGTGTCTGTCCATGGAGGCTACTGCATTTTATTTCATGGAGATGTAGCTTAGTTGGTAGAGCATGGCACAAGCGCCAGGGTGCTGGGTTCGATTCCCACAGGGGAAATGTAGGAAAAAAGTTGAAAGAAAAAAATGTATGCACTCACTACTGTAAGTGGCTCTGGATAAGAGTGTCTGCTAAATTACCAACATGTAAAATGTAGATGTTACACTTGGATTTTCTATATAAAAAGTTGGTCAAAATCAAACCACCCCAAAAATATTTGCAATCTAAAGTGGACCACTGACTTTTGTTAGCGTGATCAATAATAACCAATTCATAAAACATTTCTCATAATAACAGATGCCAAAAATACTTTCTTTGACATGGGGACAATGAAGTGATGTCAGTCCCCAGCCGGTTTACTTAGACATAGCAGGGCGGACTCAGACTGAACAACAGTCACATGTTAGGGGTGAGCCAGCCAAGCCAAGTCATTTACCACCCCTGTCCCTGCCTGGTCTCGGGGTCAGCAGCAGGCAGCAGCACAATGAGGCCATTCAACAGCCGTGTGCTGTAAACCAAAGTAATAGCTCTCATTATAAATCGCATGGTTCGAGCCATGAATGCTTATTGGCTAAAAGACATAGTATATCAGAAAGTATACCACGGGTATGACAAAAAAGTACTTTTTGCTGTTGCAATTATGTTGGTAACCAGTTTATAATAGCAATACGGCACCTCTGAGTTTTGTGATATATGGCCAATATACCACGGCTAATGGCTATATCGTGGTATTCTGCGTTGCGTCGTGCTTAAGAACAGCCCTAAGCCGTGGTATATTGGCCATATACCACACCTCGGCTTTATTGCTTAATTATAACACATGGGTTGCATCCCAAAAGGCACCCTAATCCCTATATAGTGCCCACATGGCTCTGGTCAAAACTAGTGCACTATATATGGGGCGGCAGGTAGCCTAGTGGTTAGAGAGTTGGGCCAGTAACCGAAAGGTTGCTAGATCGAATCCCCGAGCTGACAGGGTAAAAATCTGTCGTTCTGCCACTGAACAAGGCAGTGACGGCTGTCATTGAAAATAAGAATTTGTTCTTAACTGACTTGCCTAGTTAAATAAAAAAAGGTTAAAATATATATATTTAAAAAAATAAAGAATAGGGTGCCACTTGGGTCATAGAAATCAGATTTAAGCCGGATTAAATACCTGCCCTTAATCCACTTTCCTTTCTCCTTCTCCACCACTAGCTCTTATTCTCTTGAAATCTCAGGGGCAGTGGCGTATACAACAACAAAAAAACATTTCCATTTCACACCACACACACTTGTACAGGTTACTTGTCCTCAGTCTCTTCCCAATTTCTCTCTCACTGAATACAGAACAGCACTACTTTGTTCCATATTACTGAAATAAATCATCATGACTAGACAATATAAAACAACAAGTGGCTGTGTGTGTGTGTAGTGTGTTGGTGTGTGTGTGAACTGAAGTAGTCCCTCCTATAGTTGTATGGTTACATGTGACAAGTGTGTGTACTGTACACGTGCTAATGTGAATGTGTATACAAGCACTTAAGTGATCCCTCCTCCCCTGATGTTCCAGTGGAGGCCTGTAGGACTGAAATGGAGTCATCAGATGCAAGGCAATGGGAGAAGCTAATTATTGCAGTGACAGGACCTCAATAGATACTGGGCTCTGGGCTCAGATAGCTGTTCACGCAGGTTCACTCCCACCAGATGAGTCACACAGTGCAGTAGTGTTTGTCCGGTACACTGAAAACTATAACATGAAAAATGGTTTGGTACTAGAATTGTTACTTTCGGTTCTTCTATCAAATGTGGCTCACATTTGGAAATCAATTAAATGTTTGCAAATTATTCTAAATGTATTACATTTGCCCAAGTTTATGATAAGACATGAACAGAAGGCATCAGTGATTCGTATTCCCTGTAACTTCCTGAAGAGGATACGGCCCGGCCCATCTGGTGTGTACAGTGCGCATACATCTACCACTTTATCTAGCCGTTAACGATGCTAATGAATACCCGCCTTCGGGCTCCCGAGTAGCGCAGCAGTCTAAAGCACTGCATCTCAGTGCTAGAGGCGTCACTATAGACATCCAGGCTGTATCACAACCGGACGTGATTGGGAGTCCCATAGGGGCGGCGCACAATTGGCACCAGCGTAGGTGTATGCCGCCGGTGTAGGCCGTCATTGTAAATAAGAATTCTTAACGGACTTGCCTAGTTAAATAAAAGGATAACAGAAATAAATAAAAGATGGAAAGGCTTTCCAAATAACTAAGAAGCCTATGCCTACCGAGAGTAATCATACATATTTGCATCAATCCAATAGCCATTTGTTTTACAAACTCCCTAAAATGTGCGCTACAGAAAGACAGCTAACCAAACAGCAGTGCTGAGCGCATGCACACTTGACATAAAGGGTAACTACACAAAAATCTACATTTCTATAATTTTTCCAAGACAGGTGATCCCCTGATGTGGTTTAAGCATTTTTTGTATATATTGAACATCCAATCATGTTGTATTTCTAGTAAAGAGCGTGATTTAAAGGCCCGAAAACCTGAGAATACAGATTTTTCCCAGTTTTCTTTTGCTGTGGTATCGTTTTGGTTATCGACTATCATTTTGGTATCGAGTATTGTGATACTAAACCTGGTATCGAAGGCATAAGTCTGGTATCATGACAACACTAGTGGGAATGACAGGAGACTCATCATATTTGTCATACAGGCCTAAAGAGACATCTGGAAAGGTGATGAGTGGGATGAATGGCATAGGTGTACATAGTCACACACTCACCACATAAACACACACACACTAGTAATGACAGACCCCAATACAGAGTTATCATACTGCTACAATGAGTGAGGAAGGTGTATGGGTGAGTAATGATAACATCAATGTGATTGACTTCGTGGGATAGCATGACCATAGTGGGGTGATGCTGAGTCATGTCAGTTGAGTTCTCAGAATCAATTGACGCTTGAAATTCTATCCAAATTAGAGATTGACCGATTAATTAGGGCCGATTTCAAGTTTTCATAACAATCGGAAATCTGTATTTTTGGACGCCTTTATTTAACTAGGCAAGTCAGTTGAGAACACATTCTTAGTTTTAATGACGGCCTAGGAACAGTGGGTTAACTGCCTTGTTCAGGGGCAGAACGACATATTTTTACCTTGTCAGCTCAGGGAATCAATCTTGCAACCTTACGGTTAACTAGTCCAACGCTCTGACCACCTGCCTCACGAGGAGCCCGCCTGTTACGAGAATGCAGTAATAATCCAAGGTAAGTTGCTAGCTAGCATTAAACTTATCTTATAAAAAACAATCAATTAATCATAATTACGAGTTAACTACACATGGTTGATGATACTACTAGTTTATCTAGCGTGTCCTGCATTGCATATAATCGATGCGTTGCGCATTTGCGAAAAAGGACTGTCGTTGCGCCAATGTGTACCTAACCACAAACATCAATGCCTTTCTTAAAATCAATACACAGAAGTGTATATTTTTAAACCTGCATATTTAGCTAAAGGAAATCCAGGTTAGCAGGCAATATTAACCAGGTGAAATTGTGTCACTTCTCTTGGGTTCATTGCACGCAGAGTCATGGTATATGCAACAGTTTGGGCCGCCTGGATCATTTCGAACTAATTTGCCAGAATTTTACGTAATTATGACATAACATTGAACGTTGTGCAATGTCACAGGAATATTTAGATTCATGGATAAAATACGGAACAGTTCTGTAATTCACTGAAAGAATAAACATTTAGTTTTCAAGATGATAGTTTCCGTATTCGACCATATTAATGACCTTTTTATTTTATTTTTTATTTCACCTTTATTTAACCAGGTTGGCTAGTTGAGAACAAGTTCTCATTTGCAACTGCGACCTGGCCAAGATAAAGCATAGCAGTGTGAACAGACAACACAGAGTTACACATGGAGTAAACAATTAACAAGTCAATAACACAGTCGAAAAAAAAGGGAGTCTATATACATTGTGTGCAAAAGGCATGAGGAGGTAGGCGAATAATTACAATTTTGCAGATTAACACTGGAGTGATAAATGATCAGATGGTCATATACAGGTAGAGATATTGGTGTGCAAAAGAGCAGAAAAGTAAATAAATAAAAACAGTATGGGGATGAGGTAGGTAAAAATGGGTGGGCTATTTACCGATAGACTATGTACAGCTGCAGCGATCGGTTAGCTGCTCAGATAGCAGATGTTTGAAGTTGGTGAGGGAGATAAGTCTCCAACTTCAGCGATTTTTGCAATTCGTTCCAGTCACTGGCAGCAGATAACTGGAAAGAAAGGCGGCCAAATGAGGTGTTGGCTTTAGGGATGATTAGTAAGATACACCTGCTGGAGCACGTGCTACGGGTGGGTGTTGCCATCGTGACCAGTGAACTGAGATAAGGTGGAGCTTTACCTAGCATGGACTTGTAGATGACCTGGAGCCAGTGGGTCTGGCGATGAATATGTAGCGAGGGCCAGCCGACTAGAGCATACAGGTCGCAGTGGTGGGTGGTATAAGGTGCTTTAAAACGGATGACACTGTGATAAACTGCATCCAGTTTGCTGAGTAGAGTGTTGGAAGCAATTTTGTAGATGACATCGCCGAAGTCGAGGATCGGTAGGATAGTCAGTTTTACTAGGGTAAGTTTGGCGGAGTGAGTGAAGGTCGGAACCATCCAGGGTGGTGATGCTCGTCAGGCGTGCGGGTGCAGGCAGCGAACGGTTGAAAAGCATGCATTTGGTTTTACTAGCATTTAAGAGCAGTTGGAGGCCACGGAAGGAGTGTTGTATGGCATTGAAGCTCGTTTGGAGGTTAGATACCACAGTGTCCAAGGACGGGCCGGAAGTATATAGAATGGTGTCGTCTGCGTAGGAGGTGGATCAGGGAAATCGCCCGCAGCAAGAGCAACATCATTGACATATACAGAGAAAAGAGTCGGCCCGAGAATTGAACCCTGTGGCACCCCCATAGAGACTGCCAGAGGACCGGACAGCATGCCCTCCGATTTGACACACTGAACTCTGTCTGCAAAGTAGTTGGTGAACCAGGCAAGGCAGTCATCAGAAAAACCGAGGCTACTGAGTCTGCCGATAAGAATATGGTGATTGACAGAGTCGAAAGCCTTGGCAAGGTCGATGAAGACGGCTGCACAGTACTGTCTTTTATCGATGGCGGTTATGATATCGTTTAGTACCTTGAGCGTGGCCTAAGGCTCGTATTTCTGTGTGTTATTATGTTATAATTAAGTCTATGATTTGATAGAGCAGTCTGACTGAGCGATGGTAGGCACTAACAGGCTCGTAAGCATTTATTCAAACAGCACTTTCGTGCGTTTTGCCAGCAGCTCTTCGCAATGCTTCAAGCATAGCACCGTTTATTATTTCAAGGCTATCAACTCCCGAGATGAGGCTCGTATAACCGATGTGAAATGGCTCGCTAGTTAGCGAGGTGAGCGCTAATAGAAATCATAGAGAGAAATTGTCCTATAATTCCTATAATAACTTCAACCTAAAACTTCTTACCTGGGAATATTGAAGACTCATGTTAAAAAGGAACCATCAGCTTTCATATGTTCTCATGTTCTGAGCAAGGAACTTAAACGTTAGCTTTCTTACATGGCACATATTGCACTTGCACTTTCTTCTCCAACACTTTGTTTTTGCATTATTCATTTGAGGCGAAATTGATTATATTGATGTTTTATATTAAGTTAAAATAAGTGTTCATTCAGTGTTCTTGTAATTTTCATTATAACAAATATATATATATTTTTCATGTTTATTTATTTATTTTTAAAATCATAATCGGTCGACCTCTAATCCAAATATCCTGAGGATGGTGTTCATTGTTATAACAAGTTGAGGCCCATATAGGTCTTAGTAAATGTAATGCAAACAAGTGACAAACTATACAACCTACTATAATTCTCTGAAGAGGCTGTAAGCGGACCACATGCACAGACACACGCACAAACTAGGAAAACATAAATAGGCCTAGGTAAAGACAATTATTTTCAAGATAACAGTACTAAAAAAACATTTCCTAACAATGTAAACTTGCCCCTGTTAAGAAAAACAACAATAGGGAGAGAAAACAAGAGGACTTAGTCCGACTTCACAGAACAGGCTTGGCAATGAGCTGCCTGGTGCACTGACCTCTCCTGCTGCAGCTAATTTCCTCCTTGGTAAGCTTTCCAGGACCAGTGACCTCTATCCAGTCTCTCTCTGGCCTTGACACAACAAAACGACCCTTCTCTTCAACCCATCAGAATTATACAAGGTAATGTCAATAGTATCAATATTATTCATCCTTTCGCCAGCATAGGTGATAACCTGTACAATAGCAACTTTTGTATGCTTTCTTAAAATAATGCACAACAGGAAAGGCTGTGTCGAAGGAGCAAGAACAACAGATAATCCTATATTCCTTAATGCAGAAATGCGCAACCAGCAGTTTAAGCATCAAGCTACTTAAAAAAAAAAATCTGATATCTAGTCGTCATGCCAACTAACAACTTCCTTACAACTCCCACTAACAACAAATCTTTCCTGGAATGAATTACCTTGTTGGTAAGGTGACACGTCGTGTTAGAAAACAACAACACTAGGATTCAGAGGAGAGAAAAAAAATATGTCTATGCTTTAACTTGAAAATTAGGAAAACCATCACGCTCCCGATATCTCATTTGTTAACCTTAATCCAATTAGCGTGTTAGCATCTGCTTAGCTTTCACATCAATTTAGTGGCTAGCTCGCCCAGCAGCAAGATAAATGGGCCCTGCTGAGTTTGAGGTCTTCGCTGGTCATGCTAGCTGCAGTCAGAAAGAAATAGGGCTAGACAATAAGACAAGACTGTCAACGTGTGGGAGCTGGTGCTAAAAATTCACCATGCAAAAAAAGAAAGAGAAAAAGACATGATTTCATGTCAGTAAGGATATCCAATACCAGACATTCTTTCAACAGCCCTGCTCTCAGTTCACACTTGAAACTGAACCACATCAAACCATTCTGAGCTGGTATCTAGTGGGAAAAAAGGTTCACTTGGTTTGATGGCATAGGAGGGACTGAGCAGGGAATATACCACCAGTATTTTGATGTTCTTTCCTGTGGTTCAACCACTAGGGACAGCATTATAGGCTCACGCTGCATGTTGATAGTAGTATTATCCTGGGTTAAAAAACAGCCCAGGGCTATTGATACTGCTCTTTGAGTAAATATAGAACATTTGCACTGGCAATGGACAAGGAGTTAGTCTTATCCTTTCTGAGTGTTAATAGCATGTTGCCTTGGGTCTGACAGCCATAAACTTCTGAAATAATGTTGTTTCCATGGTAGCTTGTCTTACCCTCAGGAGAGGGGTATTTGTGCAAGTCATCTTATGTCTGCCATGTGACAGAAATAACAGGCTGCTAGAGGGAGGGATGGCACAATAGCCTCAAGTCACCAGCCCCCTCCGAGGCCTTCTCAAATGTCAAACGTTGTTTTTCCAAATGGCAATCCAGAATAAACATGATAATTCTGGCAGCTAGCATTCAGGGGACATTAGGAAAAAGTAGTGATAGAAAAAGTCTGAAGGGGGTGGGGGGTGGGGGGGTGAGTCAAGATGAAGTCAGAATGTGCAGCGCCGCCATTGTTTTGCTGAGGCTTGACATTAATAAAATTAATTTAAATCTATATGCAACTCAGAGGAAAACACTATTGGCCAAAGCAAAGCGTTTCAGTGTTCTTTGAGTAAAACCTACCTTCCATTACCAATCCCAAAGGGACCGACGGATACCGTAGCTCACCAACCAAACTTGCTTGAGACAAACATAAAACGATAAAGCCTACATATGTTAACTTTCATTCCTTCCAGGGCCTGTTGGAGAGATTGTGTAATGCCAGCCCATGTTTCCTAGGCAGCGTTTAGCAATAATCCCCCCACACTACTATCCCTCTTTACTTATTCAACCTCTCTTTGCTAATACAGCAACTACCTGCTGAGTCACTTACTGAAACCACCAAAGCAATGACAACCCACACAACGCAACACAAAGCCAAAGCCTCTGGTTATTGGTGAAAGCATCCTCTCCCGATGTGTCGTGAACAATTCCTGTTGCTGCCTCCTTTGAAAAGGGAATTTACCAGGGTATTTAAGATAACACTACCGAAAGGTGTTGAAAGGAGGAAATGGGAAGTAAAAACATGTTTGTTGCTCTCTCTCAGTGATGCTTTTGTGCTCTTACATGATGTAATACACAGAAATTTTGCAATAAACTGCAAGACGGGCCTCTATAACCAGAGTGGAGATAGAATGTAGAATAAAAGCATACGGCGTAATAATTTTTCCAATTATATTGAAATGGTGGGTGCGAGTCTGCTGGGTATGAAAATGCCTTTGTGCTAATGCCATTGACACAGAGCACAGGCAGGGGATAAGAAAGAGGGGATTATGGGAGAGAGGGGCGGTTGGCTGAATAGGTGTAAGCAGCACAGTATTCTGGAGCTTAGCTAACACTGACTGAGCTGATAGCATTGCGTGTGTCTTCTTGAAGTACAAGGTCAGGACCTGGGAGAGAGAGAGGGAGGGCGGGATTGGAGGTAGGGAAACAAAGAGAGAAAGAACACATAGTGAAGGAGGGTGTTGAAGGGAGAGAGATGAGAGAAAGAAGAGGGAATAGACAGGTGAGGTAAAGGAAGATAGAAAGGCCTGTGAGTGTGCTTACACCTGACCACTGTCTGGAGTCAGGACAATCTTAGTCGAGCAAGCCTCCCTCACCCAACAGACTTGTTGTGGTCAAACTAGCGGGGCAAGGATAGAGAGAAATGCCGGGCAGTGAAATGAGATCATGGCTATCAATTGTGTCTTTTGATATAGTACGGGTAGTTTGGAAACCTTCTATGCTCTGGTTAGAAGTTGGCAGTTGGCACAATTCTAGGATGAACTTACACTCCCATTCACCCTACTCCTGATAGGCTACTTCTTTAGTGCTAAAAGTACAATTTTCAACATTTCCCTGTCCGAGTCTGTAATACCAACATGTTTCAAGCAGACCACCATAGTCCCTGTGCCCCAAAAAAAAACTAAGATAACCTGCCTAAATGTAGCCATGAAATGCTTTGAAAGCCTGGTCATGGCTCACATCAACACCATTTTCCCAGAAACCCTAGACCCACTCAATTTGCATATCGCACCAACCAACCAATCCAAAATTATATCTAGAATCGGCTTCCTATATCGCAACAAAGCCTCCTTCACTCATGCTGCCAAACATACCCTCGTAAAACTGACCATCCTACCGATCCTTGACTTTGGTGATGTTATCTATAAAATAGCCTCCAATACTCTACACAACAAACTGGATGCAGTCTATCACAGTGCCATCCGTTTTGTCACCAAAGCCCCATACACTACCCACCATTGCGACCTGGATAGTTGGCCCTCGCTTCATACTCGTCGTCAAACCCCCTGGCTACAGTTTATCTACAAGTCTCTGCAAGGTAAAGCCCCGCCTTATCTCAGCTCACTGGTCACCGTAGCAGCACCCACTCGTAGCACGAGCTTCCTTAACTTACCTCATTTGCACTCACTGTATATAGACTTTTCGTTTTCTTTTGTTCTACTGTATTATTGACTGTTTTGTTTATTCCATGTGTAACTGTGTTGTTATATGTGTCGAATTGCTATACTTTATCTTGGCCAGGTCGCAGATGCAAATGAGAACTTGTTCTCAACTAGCCTACCTGTTTAAATAAAGGTGAAATAAAAAATAAATCAATAAAAGAAACTGACGATGCAATCTCTATTGCACTCCACTGCCATTTCCCACCTGGACAAAAGGAACACCTATGTGAGAATGCTATTCATTGACTCCAGCTCAGCGTTCAACACCATAGTGCCCTCAAAGCTCACTAAGCTAAAGACTCTGGGACAAAACACCTCCCTCTGTAAATGGATCGTAGACTTCCTGTCGGGCAGCCCCCAGGTGGTAAGGGTAGGTAACATCACATCTGCCCAACTGATCCTCAACACCGGGGCCCCTCAGGGTTGTGTGCTCTCCTGTACTCCATATTCACTCATGACTGCACGGCCAGGCACGACTCCAACACCATCATTAAGTTAGCTGATGACACAACAGGGGTAGGTCTGATCACCGACAACGATGAGACAGCCTATAGGGAGGTCAGAGACCTGACCTGTGGTGCAAGGACAACAACTTCTCCCTCAATGGAATCAAGACAAAGGAGATGATTGTGGACTACAGGAAAAGGAGGACCGAGCATGCCTCCATTCTCATCGACGAGGCTGTAGTGGAGAATGTCGAGAGCTTCAAGTTCCTTGGCGTCCTCATCACCAACAACTAACATGGTCCAAGCATACCAAGACAGTCGTGAAGAGGGCACGACAAAACATATTCCCCCTCAGGAAACTGAAAAGATTAGGCATGGGTCCTCAAAAGGTTTTACAGCTGCACCATCGAGAGCACCTTGACGGGTTGCATCACTGCCTGGTATGGCAACTGCTCGGCCTCCGACCACAAAGCACTACAGAGGGTAGTGTGTACGGCCCAGTATGTCACCGGGGCTAAGCTGCCTGCCATCCAAGACCTCTATACCAGGCGTCAGAGGAAGGCCCAAAGAAATTGTAAAAGCAGTCACTTTAATAACTCTACCAACATTAACATAATTCACCTCTTGACACCGATGCCCCCCCCACCCCCCTCCCGCACATTGACACATTGTACCGGTACCCCGTTTATAGCCCCGCTATTGTTATTTACTGCTGCTCTTTTTTAATTAGGGATTTTCTTAAAACTGCATTGTTGGTTAAGGGCTTGTAAGTAAGCATTTCACTGTAAGTTGTATTCGGCGCATGTGACAAATACAATTTGATTTGACATTCATTACCTTATACGAAGTGTTTGATTGTGAGAGTACAACCTGTGTGCCGGTGTTAACATACACGGCTCCGATTGACAAGGGAAGAAGACAAGCTTCATTGACTAATGCTTGAGCACAGCTAGCTAAAACAAACTGATGACAGCGTCGGCCAGTAAATACAGGGGACAGAAGACAAGCTGCTCTACCACCCACATGCTAAGGACATTGTTGTTTGACACTTTTAGAAAACTTGAGACCTGACAGTTCCCACACACACTCCCACACAGATGCTAAAACACCTGCCATTGGCTGCCTGCTTTAGACCTGGCTGTGTGTGTGTGTGTCTCTCCACAGAAAACACTAGATGAGAGGATCAGAGAGCTTGAGGCCTGACTGTTCGCATATGTTGTATTTACCAGTAAGTGTGTACTAGTGTGCATGAATAAACATGTTTGTGAGAGAGTGAAAGCGAGAAAGTGTGTGTGTGGTGTGTGTGTGTGTGTGTGTGTGTGAGAGAGAGAGAGAGAAAGCGTGTTGGACACACAAGCCAGTTTAAAACCAGTGTGCATGTTTTCTGATGCACCGGCCAGTGCTAACAGGCTGGGTAAAAAAAAACAGTCAATGAGACAGGATCACCACAGGGCAGCCTGTCAATGCAGTCATAACTCCCTCATACTGAAAATACCACTTCAAGAGTGAATGTGCACAGGCTTTAAACAGTATTTTTGTAATGAGGATGTAGTAGTGGTGGTGGTGGTGTGGGGGTGGGGGTATAGCAGTCGTGCAGGACGTTTCTTCAAGCCTCACTAACTACCAATTCAAAGAGACACTTGTAAACAAGGAGCCGACTGTGTTCCTGAGGCATCTTCCAGGGAAAAGCTGCGTCACTGCTGCCAGGGGCAATGCTCCGGGCCAGGGCTTGAATGGAGAGCGTGCTCAGTTACCCAGAATAGTTAGAAGTCTGTAGAAAAAAAATTACGTAAACAGACCTGATGTTTAGAGAAGTTCTCTCTTGCTCTCTTTAAACAGGAAAAGTCCGGGTGAGGGCCTGATACTTCTCCCCCAGGCCTGATACTGTACCGTACATTCACTACTGTGCACACTACCCACTGGTCTATACAAAAGCCCAACAGCATTAACAAACATGCTGCAGGCCTAACGGTAACCTATCGCATGTTTGAGCTGCTAATTACATAACAGTAGCCTATTTATTTCCAAATGGCTACATTATTACACAGATAAAAAGGATAAATAGATGTCCAATACATTCCAAACAACATTTCTGGTATTGTTGTGGTTCAGTTGTTCTTTTCAGTGAGAAAGGGGCTGGCTGGCATGGGTACAGTATGTGAAGCCATGCCCAGTGCCCACTAAGACAAGGGACACTTAGTGCAGGACGTTAGATGTGAGAACTTATGAGAGGCAAAGAGAGAGTGCTCATGACGTGCCCATCAGCGAGACAGAGACACAGAGAGAGAGAGAGAGAGACAGAGGCAGAGTGACAGAGAGAGAGAGCTGGAGGGTGGTCCTCCATGTCCCTTCTCGCTCGCCAGCGGCCTCCGGCACGGTTCACTGGTCCTTCGTGACGACCCTGACCATATGCTAATATAAAACAAGCTGTCACTCAAGGTTAACAACCCCAAAAACATGCTCTTGGCTTGTCCCTCCACATGTATCTTCCAAAACATCCATATCGCTGACATCCCAAGTCCACAGTGAATCTAGTAATGTTGGATATGTACGAACACAACATAGATCTGAAGTCTGAGTCTCAAGGTAAAGATATAGATTGCAGGTGAATTCATCAGACCATTTCGAGGGCCCTATAAAAATCCACATTGTGGAAAACGCAGACTGATTCACAGAAATCCAGACATTAAAAGGGAATTCAACTATTTAATATTTTTTATTGAACTTAGTAGGCAAGCATTACATAGCGATAGCAGACACCAACCCACATAGCAGATGTTTTGCCGGTGTCGGAACTGCATGGTAGCTGTCAAAATCAGTGATCACCCAATCGCGAAAATGTAGCCTATATAGAAATAATTACGCTCTAATTGAAAAAAAATAGCGTAACGAAAAAAGAGGATTTCTATCAGCCTAATGGAGGTGTAGATTACATCTCACATTCCAGTGTTCTAGCGTGTAAATAAGGCTGCATTTCACATAATGCAACTACGTGCAGCCAAAAACAAATGTCCTCTAATGACAGGAGCCGCTTGTAGATTTGACAGCTCTAATGCAGTTCCACCTCGACACTGCCAAAACATCCGCTATGCAGACGTTGCCTGAAGTGGATCTGATTGCACAGAGCCTTAAATGTATTGAACTTATTAGACAATTCATTGAATTTGCACAGGACTTGAACTAAATGCATAAGCTTCGTATTTTCCTGCAACGGCACAGGAATGCCCGTTAGTGTGTGTTGTGGGTGTCTAGTCTACACTGTGTAGCCGTTAGTGATAATGCTAATGATAACCTGTTTTTTTTTTATCTGTACTGTTTTGTCTTTCATTTGTTTTCTTTGGTGTAAATTTGTATTTTTAGTAAAAGAACTAAAACCGCCTGCTGGTAGATGGAAAGGCTTTCCCCCAAAAATTCTCAAAGAAATGCTAACTACGAAGAAGCCTATGCCTACCTAGCAGAATAATATCACTTTCATAGATTTTTTCCCAGAACTCAAAACTGGTCTAATGATGTGGTTTAAGTACTGTTTTGTACCAAAACCATAAAATAAAATCGTTTTTTCTATTTTGAAAGTGAAAAACTTAAACCTGGAAAAACAAAACGGAATGAGGATTTTATAGGGCATTTTATAGGGCATAAAAACAGATTTTATAGGGAACTACATTTCTATAGCAAGCCAAGGGTATTGGTTTCAATATGTAAGTAACAAAGCCTACCAGCCTAAATGCCTTTTATGCTCGCTTCGAGGCAAGCAATTCTGAAGCATGCATGAGAGCACCAGCTGTTCCGGATGACAGTGTGATCAAGACCTTGAAACAGGTCAACATTCACAAGGCCCCGGGGCCAGACAAATAACCTTAACGTGTACTCAGAGTATGCGCGGACCAACTGGCAAGTGTCTTCACTGACGTTTTCAACCTCTCCCTGACCGAGTCTGTAATACCTACAGTTGAAGTCAGAAGTTTACATACACTTAGGTTGGAGTGATTAAAACGTGTTTTTTTTAACCACTGGATCAATTTCTTGTTAACAAACTACACCCTGTATATAGCCTCGTTATTGTATTGTGTTACTTTTAATTTCATTTTTTACTTGAGTTTATTTAGTAAATATTTTCTTAACCAACAATTCAGTTAAAGAAATAGCGTTAAGGGCTCCTAAGTAAGCATTTCACAGTAAGGTCTACACCTGCTGTGACAAATAAAAATGTATTTGATTAAAGAGAAAGAATGGGAACCCTGATTGTCAAAGTCACTTACAGAATTCCATGGCTCCAGTGGAGGGGAAAGGATTTAACATGCACACTTTAGGCTGAATCAATGTGAGCTATATTGGTTCATTGACCCCTCATGTCATCCATGTTAAATAATGCACTCTTCACTTAACCACCACTCAACTTCCTAAACAGGCCCTCATTATCTTTGAATGAGCTACACGGCCTTGACAGCGACAGAACTGCTACGCTGCCGACACACAGGGATCTTGTTCCACTGCTCTCGTTACATGGGCGACACTGCTAGACAACCTTGGCTGTTGGCACAGTCAACCATTACGGCTACGGGTAGGCTACAATGTTAATTTATTCTCCCTATGGCTGAGCCGACACCCAGAGCCATTTGGGTCTGCAACTGACTACCAAGTTGAATCAAGGGTTCAAGAGTTCACGCTGTTGTTATTAAACACAAAGGCTACTCACAGGTGAGCTCCTTTGAACTAAAGCTATAATTCCAGACATAACAATTGCAGTTCTCATTTGAGGGGGCATGGTCTACATAGTCTAGGCTAATTATTGTGATATGGGAACTTCGTTTCCACTTAGAAACTTGGAGCAGTTTTAATTAGAGGTCGACCGAATAATCGGAATGGCCGATTAATTAGGGCCGATTTCATGTTTTCATAACAATCAGTATTTCTGGGCGCCGATTTGCCAATTTAAAAAATAAATAAAAAACAAATTTTTATACCTTTATTTAACTAGGCAAGTCAGTAAAGAACACTTAATTTTAATGATGGCCGAGGAACGGTGGGTTAACTGCCTCGTTCAGGGGAAGAATGACAGATTTTCACCTTGTCAGCTCGGGGGATCCAATCTTGCAAACTTACAGTTAACTAGTCCAACGCAAAAAAGACCTACCTCTCTCTCGTTGCACTCCACAAGGAGACAGACTGCGTGTTACGCGAATGCAGTAAGCCAAGGTAAGTTGCTAGCTAGCATAAAACTTATCTTATTAAAACAAATCATAATCACTAGTTAACTACTAATGGTTGATGATATTACTAGATATTATCTAGCATGTCTTGCATATAATCTGACTCTCAGTCAGCATACAAGTATCTGACTGAGAGGTTGTAGGCAGAGGCAGGCGCGTAAACATTCATTAAAACAGCACTTTCGTGCATTTTGCCAGCAGCTCTTCATTGTGCTTCAAGCATTGCGCTGTTTATGACTTAAAGCCTATCAACTCCCGAGATGAGGCTGGTGTAACCGAAGTGAAATGGCTAGCTAGTTAGCGCGCGCTAATAGTGTTTCAAATGTCACTCGCTCTGAGCCTTGGGGTGGTTGTTTCCCTTGCTCTGCATGGGTAACGCTGCTTCGATGGTGGCTGTTGTCTTAGTGTTGCTGGTTCGAGCGAGTAGAGGGACGGAAGCTATACTGTTACACTGGCAATACTAAAGTGCCTATAAGAACTTCCAATAGTCAAAGGTTAATGAAATACAAATGGTATAGAGGGAAATAGTCCTATAATTCCTATAATAACTACAACCTAAAACTTCTTACCTGGGAATATTGAAGACTCGTGTTAAAAGGAACCACCAGCTTTCATATGTTCTAATTTTTTTAAACATTTATTTAACTAGGCAAGTCAGTTAAGAACTACCCAAAACATTTGACCCAAGTTAAACCATTTAAAAGGCAATGTTACTAAATACTAATTGGGTGTGTATAAACTTCTGACCCACTGTGAATGTGATGAAAGAAATGAAAGCTGAAATAAATAATTCTCCACTATTATTCTGACATTTCACATTCTTAAAATAAAAGTGGTGATAATAACTGACCTAAACCAGGGAATTTTTACTAGGATTAAATGTCAGGAATAGTGAACGACTAAGTTTAAATGTAATTGGCTACGGTGTCTGTAAACTTCGACTTCAACTGTATGCAAACACACAAGATGTGCTAAGAATGATATGTACAGTTGTAGATATAGAGTGAGCTATGTCAAGAATCCAGTATATAAATAAAAACTCAGTGAGTATAAACAGTGTAACTAAAATGCAATGAACAGTCATATAAATATCATTACAGTATTTAATTGCACAGTACAAAAGCCCATTGCAAAATGGATAGAATTGCAGGAAATTAGCTTCCGGACCAGAGTCCGAAATATAAATATATATACCGTACCAGTCAAAAATGTGGACACACCCAAACTCTCTCAATTCAAGGATTATTCTATTTTCTACATTGTAAAATAATAGTGAAGACAAAAAAAAGTATTAAATAACACATATGGAATCATGTCATAAACAAAAAAGTGTTAAATCTAAATATATTTTAGATTCCTCAAAGTAGCCACCCCTTGCCTTGATGACAGCTTTGCACACTCTTGGCATTCTCTCAACCAGCTTCATGAGGTATAACTTTCCAACAGTCTTGAAAGAGTTCCCACATATGCTGAGCACTTGTTGGCTACTCTTCCTTCACTCTGCGGTCCAACTCAACCCAAACCATCTCAACTGGGTTGAAGTTGGGTGATTGTGGAGGCAAGATCATTTGATGCAGCACTCCATCACTCTCCTTGCTAAAATAGCCCTTACACAGCCTGGATGTGTGTTTTGGGTCCTTGTCCTGTTCAAAAACAAATGATAGTCCCACTAAGCCCAAACAAGATGGGATGGTGTATTGCTGCAGAATGCTGTGGTAGCCATGCTGGTTAAGTGTGCCTTGAATTCTAAATAAATCCCAGACCGTGTCACCAGCAAAGCACCCTCACACCTCCATGCTTCACGGTGGGCACCACACATGCAGATATCATCCATTCACCTACTCAAACACAGCAGTTGAAACCAAAAATCTCAAATTTGGACTCATCAGACCAGAGGACAGATGTCCACTGCTCTAATGTCCATTGCGCGTGCTTCTTGGCTCAAGCCAAGTCTCTTCTTATTGTTGTCCTTCAGTAGGTGTTTCTTTGCAGCAATTCAAGCATGAAAGTCTGATTCACTCAGTCTCCTCTGAACAGTTGATTTTAAGATGTTTGTTACTTTAACTCTGTGTAGTATTTATTTGGGTTGCAATCTGAGGTGCAGTTAACTAATGAACTTATCCTCTGCAGCAGAGCTAACTCTGGGTCTTCCTTTCCTGTGACGGTCCTCATGAGAGACAGTTTCATCATAGCGCTTGATGGTTTTTGCAACTGCACTTGAAGAAAGTTTTTGAGATTGTCCGCATTGACTGACCTTTATGTTTTAAAGTAATGAAGGACTGTCGTTTCTTTTTGCTTATTTGAGCTGTTCTTGCCACAATATCGACTTGGTCTTTTACCAAATTGTGTGTCTACACAGTATCAGGGCTCTAAAGTGCAACAATTTTACTCACATTTGCACCTAAAAATATTTTGCTGTGCAAATTGGAATTTTAATTTAGGAGCACCAGTGTGCCCAAAAAAAACACCAGATGATAATTGTTACAATGATTACTTAACTGTACCCCAGCCCGAGTACCATGGAGAATACACAAAGCAGATTCATGACTGTCATGCTTGCACCATTACTACAAAGAAAACGACTTGTTAGCGCAAATATTTTGAATTGCGCTCCTAAGTTATTAAACTTAGAGGCATACGTGATCTGTGATTTCTTTTTTTTTTAAAGTCAGCATGGATCCTCCGAGTATGGACATTATCTGTATAGAAAATATGTAATAAGCAGTAGTTATATATAATGAGCCTTGACTAGAATACAGTATATACACATATGAAGAGGGTAAAACAGTATGTAAACATTATTGAAGTGACCAGTGTTCAATGATTATGTATTAGGGCAGCTGTCTCTAAGGTGCAGGGTAAAGTACCTTGTAGTAGCCGACTAGTGACAGAAAAAGGTTCAGGTTAGGGTACTGGGCAGATGCCGGGCTAGTGTTGACTGTTTAACAGTCTGATGGCGTGGAGATAAACAGCTTCTATCAGTCTCTCGGTCCCAGCTTTGATGCACCTGTACCATCTCCGCCTTCTAGATGGTAGTGGAGTGAACAGGCCGTGGCTCGGGAGGCTGAGGTCCTTGATGATCTTCTTGGCCTTTCTGTCCAGCCGTCTACTGCTGCAGTGTTCACCAACACTGACTCTAATCCTTCCAACTCTGTCTCCCCCTTGGCTAATCGACACACTCAGTCATCCAGATACACAAGCACATGAACGCACATGAACGCACAGTCGCATACAAGTGAAAGTGTGCAAACACGGACACACACCTAAGAGAGTGAAAGCCTATCTGTCTGGAGTAATTTGGTTTTCCTGCCACTTCGACACAGTTCCACAACAGCCAACTTCCAAGGCAACCGTACGCTACAGCACACAACAGTGCTGAAGAACTGATACCTAGCTAGACAGACTGTAGAAAATGAGGAAAAAACCAACATGGAAGAACAATCAATAGTTTGTGATACTGCACTGCTAATAACACCGTATATAGTAGAAACCAAAGGGGCTAGGCATTTCTAAGCTGACTGTTAATGATGAACTCTGGTACTTTGATCAATAGTGAAAGTGACTAATGTGTTCTGAAATGGACTGAGCTGCCAAGAAATATCCATGACTAATCAGTTAGGTAGTGGCCTCGTGTACTGAAGGATCTGGAATGACACAGTTCGGGTCCAAAATGACAGTTCATCTGTCTGTGCTTCGGCTTTCTGGGATGAGACATCTCTATTTCTGTCTGCTTTCGTCTCGGAATGAAAGCAACTAATCACGGCTTGCCTCGCCATCTCCATTTTTTAAAAGCGACAGACATTGGCTTGGGAAGTAGCATTTATACTCTGTCTATATGTATTTCCCTCCCACCCTCCTTGTATCAGCGCTGTTTCTCCTGGTAAACAAGTAATTGTATCCTAGGGGTAGGAGATGATGGACGGCCTGTTGCTAGGTACAGAGACTATGCCTGACCCACCTCTGTTATCGCTCATAGCTAACAGGTTGACATGTTTCTGTAATGGTCATTATTTCTGAGGGAACTCAGAGGGCATTGACCCCATCTGCACAAACAACTGTCTTCAGAGACCTGGGGAAAAGACAAGAGCGCTCTCAGGAGTACGAGGAATCACTGAGCTATGAAGACAAAATGAATAGCTGCCATATTGAAATAATCTTCATTGGTGTTGGAGGGGCCTGTTAACAGAATGGACAATGTGATCCGCTGTGATTGGAAGTCTCAGCCAGGTGTCTTCAGTTGATGTATATAGACGTGTTTTAATCTAATCAACTATATCCACTGAGATTGTCTGATGCTTTAAGCACACGGTTTGATTTTTTAAAATGAAGACACAAAGAAAGGCTGAAGGGAGTCCAACCGCAATTGATTTGATTGTGCTAGGTCAGGCTCAGACATGCTGCGTTGTGTAATAAAAATAAAAATTAAAGCAAGTGACGAACACCCATTGTCTCTCTTTCTCTCCTCCCTGCTGCAGCGACCACCACAGAAAATCAGTGTCCATCTGGCTGTCCATGATGCTAAAGCTGCAACATAATTACAGAAATGTTTGACTGTTACTGAAATCCGTCATTTGTTTAGTAAAAACATTCCCTATTCACTCAACCCTTGCTCTCTTTATATGACACATGAATGCATCGCATGCACGTGACCAATAGGGTCTGACATACAGTGTATCACAATCACATGAATAAATTCATTATAACAAACTGTGGGACCTTACAGAGACGAAAGAGTGTGTTTTTTTTATTTTTAAATGTCACAAAAAAAAAACAGTTATTAATTTGTCATTATGGATTATTGTGTAGATTGATGAGGGGAAAAACAAATGAATCCATTTTAGAATAAGGCTGTAACGTATCAAACCGTGGGAAAAGCCAAGGGCTCTGAAAACTTTCCAAATGCACTGTAACTATTGAAATAAAGAACTAAAGTTCAATGGTTGGTGGCTAATACAAGGCTGCTATACTAATGATAATGACATTAGCCTACTTACTATAATGATCATAATAGCAATAATAACAATACAAAGGAGATCAAGAAAAGGGAGGGTTATTAGGCTATTATTATAATAGTAAATATAATTTCTCTGACAATTTTGAACAGTGTAAACACCACAGAGGCTGTTCTAACGGAAAACAAGTGTAAAGTATTTTTATTACAGCAAATATTAAAAACAGCCAAATTTGTGAAATTGTTTATCTGGTTGCGTGAGGCTTGGTGCTCACGGAATCAGTAGGCTATTAAACAAAAACTCAAACAGGCAACACAAGCAGGATCGGTTCTATTTCTGTAGCTAGACATGCACTACATGATAAAAGTATGTGATACCTGCTCATCAAACAAAATCATTAATATGGAGTTGGTCCCCCTTTGCTGCTATAACAGCCTCCACTCTTCTGGGAAGGCGTTCCACTAGATGGGAGAACATTTTCCTCTCTCCTCACTTTTCTTAGACAAATAAGGCAAGGGCTGTTTGCTCGTCTCCTAACTTTGCTGCTGCCTCCGCCGCATTGCTCTCAACACCTTCCGGAAAGAATGTCGGTGTTGCCAAGAGGAGAATAATGGTGATATAAACGGCCGACAACTAACATCAAGCATATTTCAAAAGAGATTACTCAAGCACTGGCACTTCTTCCTCTATTTCTCACATGAGGCTCTGCATAGAGCACATTCCATATGAGCACATTCCATAGAGAACAAATCACAACAACGATGAGTCATTGAGAAACATCGATAAGTATTTTTACTCATAAGAGACAAACTGATAAGGGGGATTGGTTTGCATAATTTGTTTTGGGTTGCACTTCAGATGAAGGTTCAGTTAGCCTAAGAACCTAACGCTACAAATGTCTGTCTGATCTGATAAGAGAGTGCATTTCATGACTACTTGAGAAATGGGTAGGTAACAAGGCCAAAATAAATGCCTGTTTATTGAACCATTGTGCCCTCCTGCCTTAATCCCAGTCAAACCTGTTGAGATCAGAACCAACAACAATGCCATTCCATGGAGTTAAACGTCACCAGCGTTGACCTGTATTTGCATAGACATGCTCGGGTTGATAGGAAGAGCCTGTTGGACTTGATCAGCTGTGGCAGGGCAATGTGTTGAGTTTCTCCTCTGTGCCTTAGCGTAAAGGGAAAGTTCCTCCACAATTGCTCAGCTTTCTGCCACACCTGTTACAGCCTCTGAACGGCTAACGTGTGACTTGGACCATGACGCAACAAGACACAACAGTACAGTTGAGTCAACAACTCAGTGCTCTGCTCTATAAAGAGCCATTACAAAATGGTGTGAATGCTAATTTGATGACTGATGGAGGAGAAATGAGCCTGAGTATAAAAATAGACCAACATCTTGGACATATTTAGGCGGCCAGATGGCCAAGTAGTGAGTCAGGGGCAAAGCCATGAACAGGTGCCGAGTCAACAGTGTAATCCGTAGGCCCAGCATAAAACTGTGATAAGCAGCACATTTTCCCAGTCTAACGACACTCTCGTGCACAATAACGCAGTGTGGTATTACCAGCAATCTACAGGGAGGTCTCTGCACTGTGAAGAGAACAGCCTACACACACCTGTTCTATGACATTTCAAAACAGGATAGATGGAGATCCGTCATCAGTCGCCAAAGTTAAATAACAAGCATGGGGTGTTCGGCTTGGGAAAAAACAACAACATTTCAACCTGTACTCAAATCAGTTAGCGTTCTGCTAACTTGTTATGTAGGGGCTCACTATCTGGCCTAAAATTAACATGAGACCTTCTAAGACTTCGACCTCACGACCATATGTGCCAATGTGGTCAAAATGAACAGTCGCCATGACTACCAGAGGAAAATCAAACAGATTTGTTTCACGGCAGCTTTTGCTTGACAGGAACTAAAGGCTTGCTTTGACTTCCCTTTCTACTATATAACAGACATCTATTTCACGATGCCTCCGGTTTTGCTGTTGATGGACAGGTGTGACTTCTCTTTCTGATGCACCTGCTACTCAAATTAGGCTAAGCTTAGTGAGTCTTAAAACAGGTGCTAAAGGCACCCTATCCATTCTCTCGCTTTCACACGTTCTAACTCTAACCCGACACACAAATCCAGAGGATTTCACGCTGCTCAAGGCCATGTCTCTTGTGTGGATGACGTTTTCAGATGTGGGAAAGGTGCTTTTGACTAAAACACACAGCAATTCTATTAACAGCCTTAGTGTTAGGCTAGGTGATGTGTTGCGAGAGTGAAGTAAAGGATGTAGAGTCGGAATTAGTAGAATTTGATTTCAGAATTTTCCTAACGGTAGCTTGCCTAGCACATACAATATCGTATTGAGTACACGTGAGGAGGCCCCTTGAAATGACTCATGCTAGAGGGCAGTGTAAAAAGGGTGCAACCAACAGTGGATCATTAAGCAGGTTTCACACACTATCAGGACATCGCATAATTGTCAATAGCACAAACATATGATCAATAGCACAAACAGATAAGCTTTTATATATAGGCCAATGGGAAACACCCTGGGGGAAAAATACTTGTTGAATATGAAATAAACAAGCCTAGGCCAACAACAAGTGCAAAAGGTTGCGAAACCCAAACTGTTGAGTCTTTCTTGGGATACATTTGTTTAAGGAAAACGGTTGAATAATCATTTCACAGGACTTGTTTATTTGACGTGTTTATTTTATCACAGTGCTGAATGGCAGCCACAGACAGCCATTTACTTTTCACTTGGCCAATTGGTCAAATCCATTTCAAGGTACCTGACAAATACCTCAGGTCTGCTCAAAAAGAATAAACAGCAGAGGGCATTTGGCCCTCGCCTCAGCAGCAGAGAATGTCAGTGATGACGTTTATTTCCTTGTATTTGTTTGGGCTGAAAAGAGACATGCTGATCTGCGGAGGCTGCTGAGGGGAGAACGGCTCATAGTAATGGCTGGAAAGGTGCGAATGGAATGGCATCAAACACATATTTGATACCATTGCACTCATTCTGCTCCGGCCATTACCACACGCCCTGTGTGTCTTACTATGGTTCGCCTAGAACCTGTCCTTGACTGCTGCTGCAATCTCCATCGTTTCCAATAGAATAAAGGCTGTGTGTTACATAAATCAGTGTCTCTCTTTCTCCTTCCGTTTTATTTTCTTTCCCCACTCTCTCTCAAAGGTCAGTTGTGTCACAGAGAATGGATCACTGATCAGTTGAAATTTACTGGCAACGTGCTTACCTCGTATCCTCAGTGCCATTCAATCCAGCATTGTCTCGGCGTCTGCATTCATGTAGAGTCGACTCTCACATGTCCACAGTGTTCAATCACCTGCTAAAGAGAACAATTCAACAATGGTCATA
Organism: Oncorhynchus keta; assembly: GCF_023373465.1. Taxonomy (NCBI): domain Eukaryota; kingdom Metazoa; phylum Chordata; class Actinopteri; order Salmoniformes; family Salmonidae; genus Oncorhynchus; species Oncorhynchus keta. Next base: position 64,171,241 of record NC_068430.1, on the reverse strand, counting down.
TAGATATTTGTACATCAAAACGTGTAAAATTGCACAACACACACACTCACTTAATTTCACGTTGGACTTGCCACACAAATACTTTCGTCAAAAGTTGTGTAACTATGTGGTTTTCATCATGGCATCACTCAAACATTTGCTCAGGTGAGAAATGTTTCCAAAGATGTAATCCAATTTGCCCATAGTCTGCATTTGAGATAAAATGTTGGCCACAACAGTATAACTAGCTACTGTACGTATGCAATGACTAACGTCACCCATCTGGCTTTTTAGTTGATTCAAAGAACAATTTAAAACATATGAAAGCAACTTCCTGCTTATGTTATTAACTATAAGGAAACACGGGCAATGTTTAATCGGTTAGTAAGCTTATGTTCAATAAACTATGCATACACTGCTAGCTTTGACAGCTAACAGCAGCTCGCTAGCGTTTAGCCATGGGTGAAACAAAGCCCTAGTAAACTCCCTAGTTTAGTTTTGGATGCAGCTAAACCTAATGACTAGTTAACTTAGCTAGTTACTACGTCAATATCAAAACAACTCTCGCTTTTACATTTCAACATTCAGTCTTGTGAAACCCCTGATTGAAATGGTTTGTTTTACGAAATAACAACGAAGTCGTTTGTGGAAAACAATCTATGTACACCGCTGGCTACGTGACATTTCTCGACAACAAAGCCAAATGTGTCAAAACTGAAACTGCGATAAAGAGGTGCGTTTTTCCTAATCAAGCGCGAGCTTACCGTGTCCCGAGTTCATCATCTCTCGAGCGAGCAGGATTACAAAATCCACTGAATGGATATGAACAGTTTACCGGACAGTAACAAAACGTTGTATTGTTATCACTTCCAAGTACTGCGTCGTTGTCTGAGCCTCATTTCATGCCCAGCCTGTTGACAGCTAACTGCTAGAAGCACAGAGTTCCTGAGTGAAAATACCCATTAACGTCTCCCAAGGCTAGAGTAATCAAAGTCGATAAGAAGGATCATCAACCCGAACCCGTTCGGGGATTGATTATACAGAAGTTTTGGGATTGTTTCCCAATATTTTTTATTTTAGGACTATAAAATGGACTTGAAATACATGTCACAGATAAAAAGTTTATGAAAAATGTTAAATGAAAATGATATTGACCTTTGTAGGTTATAAATGGAGCACAGTTAGAGCACACAGATACACTTTGTAACTTTGGTATCTAGATCTTTCCACTGTGGATTGTCTCATAATACTACCAAAAATAAGAAATAATTGTACTTGACTATCTAGCCATCAAATACACTAACACGCACACTAAATGCACAGCATTCACTTGAAATTATGCATCAGTCCATCTCTTGATTTCAAAGAGTAGATTATTATTTGTGTCATTGAATCCATTGGAAAAAATAAACATAACTTTTGTGGGAATTGCTTGTTCTCATATAATATAATGGGATTCTATCTTGATTTTTTACATTTTATTTAACTTGTTGATGACCATGACATTGATGCGGTATTGAATACAATCAAGATCATGACGTAATTTAAATCACATTTGGATTATTTTCACCACCTCCTGAAAGCTGTGCCCATTTTATGACTTTCACACAGCTTGAGATTGTCCTTGGTTGAGAAAAGTGCTATTTAAATGGACTTCACTGATTGGAATAAAGGCTTGTATGGTAATGAAGCATTGCCATCTAGTGTTAATAACTTATAACTGTTGCTACTCTCCCAATTCATTTGGGACATGTTTTGTATCCACTACAGAAAATCATCTCAGGAATCTACATTACAGCTACATTACATTACTACTACATTACATTTAATGCACATTTTTACTCTATACAAATTACATTTAGACTATGTTTAGATTAGTCACAGACTCTAGTCGAACTCTTATAGAATACCAAAAATAAACAAAGAGAATTGAGAAAGAACTCCGCACCATACCTTGCTTGTACTTAATGTCTTTAATCAATTCAATCACTCCCTTCCTAACTCTGTATCTTTCATCTCTCAAATACAGAACCACAAGCAAGATACGTTACAAACTCAAAGTATTCTAAATTAAATCACTAAGCCCCTTGCATGCAGACAAGCTGAAAGAGCATTCTGCCCAGAAAGAAACATGGCAGTTGGCACAGTATCTGAAATCTGCAGTGTGATGACGTTTGTCTGCCTACCAACTCCCCCGGTGGGGTTATGGTAATGAGTTGTGACACAGAATAAATGTAATGTTTGTCTTGTTTTTATTTATTCCTTTAATAAGGCCTCGCTGCCTCTCAAGTCCGTCAAGCCCCACTCACTGTTAGTGAAATATGACTTTACTCTTCGACTGAAGTCTTCTTATGTATATGTGTATGTCTCAGGCTCAGTCAAATGTATTTGTATTATGTCCGTTTCAATATATGAAAATGATTGATTATTTCAACTTCATTTTACAAATCTAAGAACCTTTTTTTAATGTAGGAAATGCAGTTGGTAGTTAGTAGCTAGACTGTTTTCAAACTCTCCTTCCAGACTCATATCAAACATCTCCAATCATTTCTAAAGAAAATCAAATCAAGAGTCATGGCTTTCTATTCCGCAACAAAGCCTCCTTCACTCACGCTTCAATGCCAAACTTACCTAGTAAAACCAAATAGTAAAACTGACTATCCTGGACGATCCTCAACTTTGGCGACGACTCATCTACAAAATTGCTTCCAACACTCTACTCAGCAAACTGGATGCAGTTTATCACAGTGTCATCCGTTTTAAAGCACCTTATACCACCCACCACTGCGACCTGTATGCTCTAGTCGGCTGGCCCTCGCTACATATTCGTCGCCAGACCCACTGGCTCCAGGTCATCTACAAGTCCATGCTAGGTAAAGCTCCACCTTATCTCAGTTCACTATCTCAGTTCACTGGTCACGATGGCAACACCCACCCGTAGCACGTGCTCCAGCAGGTGTATCTCACTGATCATCCCTAAAGCCAACACCTCATTTGGCCGCCTTTCATTCCAGTACTCTGCTGCCTGTGACTGGAACGAATTGCAAAAATCGCTGAAGTTGGAGACTTTTATCTCTCTCACCAACTTCAATCATCTGCTATCTGAGCAGCTAACCGATCGCTGCAGCTGTACATAGTCTATTGGTAAATAGCCCACCCATTTTCACCTACCACATCCCCATACTGTTTTTAATTATTTACAATTCTGCTCTTTTGAACACCAATATCTCTACCTGTACATGACCATCTGATCATTTATCACTCCAGTGTTAATCTGCAAAATTGTAATTATTCGCCTACCTCCTCATGCCTTTTGCACACAATGTATATACTCCCCTTTTTTTCTACTGTGTTATTGACTTGTTAATTGTTTACTCCATGTGTAACTCTGTGTTGTATGTTCACACTGCTATACTTTATCTTGGCCAGGTCGCAGTTGCAAATGAGAAGTTGTTCTCAACTAGCCTACCTGGTTAAATAAAGGTGAAATACAATTTTAAAGAATAAATCAAATAAAATGAAATAAACTCTTGTTTTAATATGGTGAAACTATTCCTGCTGAATTTTTTTTTACTAAGGAAATATTGAACATCTAATAGTCAAATAATAGTGTTAAGGCAGGGTTGGGTAGTAATCTGATTTAAAACATGTTTTTAACTGTAATTGGTTATGCTGCCAGCAAAATCATTGTAATCGGATTACAAATACTTTTGGAAGACTAGATTACACTTTTTTGGATTACTTTTAAATTCAGAAAGGGTGTTTACAGAAAAAAAATACATTATGACACCTTTAAGTTTTTTCAATGACATTCAATTCAGCATTGATAAAAGGTGCAAGTTTCATGCTTGTTTTCTAACCAAATGAGAGGTATGAATTCACCAGTTGTGAAGTCATAACTAGCAGTTGGATGCATTCATGTACTTTGAACTTGTTGAGAATTGCTGATTGGCCAAAAGCCAACAAGCTGCGTATACTAATACACTAAAAGTACAGCTATCATGCTTGTAAAGTAATTATAGTGTTCAAATTCATATCAATAGATTGCTTTTTATGAATAATGTTTTGTTGCATTTAACTGCAAGAAATGCTGCTATCAAGGTAATGTCTTTAGTAGGTGTCGTCAGAAGTCAGCATGTGAAAGAAGTTGCAGCTCAGGATGATGGACGAGTTTCCCACTAGTAACGACCAGTTTGGGGGTCGTTAAAGTGGGGGTTTTCCCAGTCGTATGTGGTAAATTCGCACCTCCCACTTGTTTGCAAATGCAGCATAACTTCGTTCCACCTGAGTCTGACCACAAGTCTGAGACCACTATGATGACACACAAACTAAATTTGATGGATTAATTTTGTCTTCTTCCAATGCCTCTTAAGGGGAAAGTAATCCAAAAGTAACGGAAAGTAATCAAATTATGTTACAGAGTTAAAGTAATCCAAAAGTTACGTTACTGATTAGAGTTTTGGACAGGTAACTAGTAACTTACGGATTACATTTAGAAAGTAACCTATTCAATCCTCTGTGAACGTAGGTGGGCTGGTTCTACTCTTTTTTTTAGCTATTTCTGTTTTTTTGTGGAGGAAAACTGAGTGGGTCGAGCATAACACGTCAACCCAGTAACTCATAGATAGGCTAGAAATGTTTTAACACTTACATTGTTTGAGTGACGCTTGCGTTCAATTGCCCCTACTTGTTGCACACAACAAGCTTCTATTCCACCTGTCACAAGGGGATTCATGGCTGATTTAAGATGAAATCGTTACTGTTAACCCTGTTACTTCATGTGGTACTAAATAGACACTTACTATAATCATTCTTATTTATTTAACCTTTTCACATAGGAAAACGTGTTTTTTTATTAAGTTGAACATGTACCCTTTATAACAGAATGTTCAAATTAGTTGAAATCAAACATGTTTTTTTCTCCACCAAGTTAAACCATCTCAAAAGGCACCGAATAGGTGGAACCACCAAGTTGTACTAATAGCTACACCGCTACATGGCAAACAGGTCACTGACTACTGAAAACACGACAAAGACTTGAATTTAGTTCAACTACCACCATGCTACTGAAAATGTAGTTGGATTGCTAGTAGAATTAGATGTCCTGAAACTACTTCCCAACACTGCACATGATAATGTACATGAAAATATCTATGACATTTGTTTTTCATTTTTCAGGGCTCCAGTACCCCTGATTAGAATCAATATAAAATTGACATCAACAGAAGTTAATATTTCATGGCAATGTGTCCCCTTCTCCTATATTACACTTTGACTAAGTTAATATCCATAATGTACATGCTATGTGTTCTGAAGGTCAACTATCCAGGTGTGTCTTCTTCAGGCATGACTCCTATCCCGCAGCAGTTTGATAGAGAAGGCCAGGTCCACTGTGTAAGCTAGCAGAGTAATGCTGGTCATCACTGCTTCCATGACAACAAGGGTGGGCCCAGTTTTCCTGTCTGTGAGGTCTTGGTCACGTTTCCGTAGCTCCAGGACTCTGGTAAAACACAGTATGGTGGCGACCACATAGAGAAGCACCCCTGTCAGACTGAAGCCAGCCAGCAGGCGGTCAAAGGGCAGGGGGCATCGCCCAGCACAGTCCCCTAGAACCACCATCACTGTACCCAGGGACATTAGGAGACAGAGGGCATACCACGCCCCAGACACCCATAGCTGCCAACCCACAGCTGCCAAACCTACTTTTACCAAAGCTCCACGGACCTGCTCCACCACCAGGACGATCATCTCACATCCTCCCCAGAGCTGGAGCACCTTGAGCAGGCCGGGCACGCTGGCCATGTAGCCCTTCTGGTCCTGGGTCTGGTTGCAGATGAGATAGGCCTCGGTTGCATAGGCCAGGAAGGTGAGACACGACGCCAAGGAGGCGGCAATAGGACGGGGCCAGGCACCTTCATGACACATGACCGCCCAGGGGAAGGTGACTGTGGCGCTGAAGGTCATGAGGGTGGCGAGAGCCGCCACAGTCACGGTCAGGTTCTTCCAGGAGATGGGGACCAGGCTGTGGAACTGGATGATGTTGACCACGTGGATTAGGAGGGTGAGGATGAAGAAGAGGCACCAGGTGAACATGCAGAGGATCCTGAAGGAGTACTGGTGGGTGTCAGAGGTCAGCTCTGAGGGAACCAGGGAGGCTACCAGGCTGAAGGTAAGGCAACCGGACAGGAGAGCCCACATGCGCACCAGAGACAGAGGGCTGGTCAGATCACTGGCCTCCAGTACAATTACAGGCATGGTGGTGGTTCCCAAACAAAGTCCAAAACCAGAAAGTCCAAAAAGGCTGTAGACAGAGGTTTATAATGTTGTAACGGGCTTGTCTGTAGAGCAACAAAGAGGTGTCTTGCTTCCTTTAATAAATATCCAAACCTCAGTTTGGACAAGCTCAAATTCAAGTTGTAACGTCTATTTAGGTTGAAACAGAAATTTGCTTCCACCTTCCGAAAAGTGTGTCAACAACCTAAACCAGGACAATGTACTACACCAGTGAGGAGTCAACTCACAAAAAGATTTCGCACCAACTGAGAAAAAAATCTAAGAACGCTGTCGTGTTGAGCTCTTTTAGTCAGATGACAAACCCCTTTGTACATCTCTCATTTCTGCTAACTCCAAATCCAGGAAAGATCCCTCCAGAACTAGAATATGGTAAGCCCAAAATGAAAGGCCAGCGCATGAGCCAGCGGTCATCTCCACTCTGTTCCATACCACCAATTACTTTGACAATGCAAACCTGATTAAAACCCCCACTTTTCTATCCCTTGCTTCCTATACCCCAGCCTGGTCTCATAGACTAGACGTAACATAGTAAACATAAAGCGGTGACACTCAAATTATTATAATATATTACGTTTTGTAAGGTTACATAAGGCAAAAAACAAAAGTAGGGTGGGTGGGCATATAATGCGAACGTCAAGCAACCAAAAGGTTATTGAGTTCAAATCTCATCATGGACTGTTTTAGCATGTCAGCTAATTAGCAACTTTTCAACTACTTATTACTTTTTTAGCTACCTTGCAACTACTTATCGTGTTAGCTTAACCCTTCCCCTAAGCCTAACCCTAACCTCAACCCTTTTAGCTAACCCTTTCCCTAACCCTTTAACCTAACTCCTATACTTAACCCTAATCCCTAACCCTAACCCCTAGCCGAGCAACTAGCCACATAACTAGAATTCGTAACATATCGTAAGTTTTGCAAATTCGTAACATATTGTACGTTTTGCAAATTAGTAACTTATAATACAAATTGAAATTCGTAACATATCATACGAAATGGTTGAACGACATCCACAAATGAATACATACCATACGAAACGTAACATATCATACTAAACCCTGGACTTCCTGATGGGCCGCCACAAGGTGGTAAGGGTAGGTAAATGCCACATACGCCACACTGATCCTCAACAAGGGGGCCCCTCAGGGGTGCGTGCTCAGTCCCCTCCTGTACTCCCTGTTCACTCATGACTGCATGGCCGGGCACGACTCCAACATCATCATTAAGTTTGCCGATGACACAATAAGGGACCTGATCACTGACAACGATAAGACAGCCTATAGGGAGGAGGTCAGAGACCTGGCTGTGTGGTGCCAGGACAACAACCTCTCCCTCAATGTGATCAAGACAAATAAAATAAAATGTATTTATATAGCCCTTTGTTCATCAGCTGATATCTCAAAGTGCTGTACAGAAACCCAGCATAAAACCCCAGAAAGCAAGCAATGCAGGTGTAGAAGCACGGTGGCTTGGAAAAACTCCCTAGAAAGGCCAAGACCTAGGAAGAAACCTAGAGAGGAACCAGGCTATGAGGGGTGGCCAGTCCTCTTCTGGCTTTACTTTGCCGGGTGGAGATTATAACAGAACTTGGCCAAGATGTTCAAATGTTCATAAATGACCCGCATGGTCAAATAATAATAATCACAGTAGTTGTCGAGGGTGCAGCAAGTCAGCACCTCAGGAGTAAATGTCAGTTGGCTTTTCATAGCCAATCATTAAGAGTATCTCTACCACTCCTGCTGTCTCTTGAGAGTTGAAAACAGCAGGTCTGGGACAGGTAGCACGTCCGGTGAACAGGTCAGGATTCCATAGCCTCAGGCAGAACAGTTGAAAATGGAGCAGCAGCACGGCCAGGTGGACTGGGGACAGCAATGAGTCATCATGCCATGACAAAGAAGATGATTATGAACTACAGGAAAAGGAGGACCAAGCACGCCCCCATTCTCATCGACAGGGCTGTAGTCGAGCAGGTTGAGAGCTTCAAGATCCTTGGTGTCCACATCATCAACAAACTATCATGGTCCAAGCACAACAAGACAGTTGTGGAGAGGGAACGACAAAAACAATTCCCCCTCAGGAGACTGAAAAAATGTGGCATGGGTTCTCAGATCCTCAAAAAGTTCTACAGCTGCACTATCGAGAGCATCCTGACTGGCTGCATCCCTGTCTGGTATGGCAACTGCTCGGCCTCTGACCACAAGGCACTACACAGGGTAGTGTGTACGGCCCAGTACATCACTGGGGCCAAGCTTCCTGCCATCCAGGACCTCTATACCAGGCAGTGTCAGAGGAAGGCCCAAAGAAATTGTCAAAGACTCCAGCCACCCTTGTCAAAGACTGTTCTCTCTGCTACCGCACGACAAGCAGTACCAGAATGTCAAGTCTCGGCCCAAAAGGCTTCTTAACAGCTTCTACCCCCAAGCCATATAAGACTCCTGAACAGCTAATCAAATGGCTACCCAGACTATTTGCATTGTCGGCCCCCTCCCCCCTTTTACGCTGCTGCTACTCTCTGTTTATTATCTATGCATAGTCACTTTAACTCTACCTACATATTACCTCAATTACCCAGACTAACCGGTGCCCCCGCACATTGTCTCTGTACCGGTACCACCTGTATATAGCCTCACTATTGTTATTTTACTGCTGCTCTAAAATGTAAAAAATATATACACACGTCCGATTTTGCAGGTTTTCCTAAAATGCAAATTAATTACTTAAAAATCATACAATGTGATTTTCTGGATTTTTGTTTTAGATTCCGTCTCTCACAGTTGAAGTGTACCTATGATAAAAATTAAAGACCTCTAGATGCTTTGTAAGTAGGAAAACCTGCAAAATCGGCAGTGTATCAAATACAATGTATTTAGTTACCTATTTTTTACTTAACACGTATTTTTCTCAAAACTGCATTGTTGGTTAGGGCTTGAATGTGAGCATTTCACTGTAAGGTCTACACTTGTTGTATTCGGGCAAATGTGACAAATACAATTTTATTTTAAATTGAGGTTCTTGGATTTACATTGAGAATAATACGAAATTCTCTGAGACCAGGCTGAATACCCACACCTCTCTCCTCCACCCTACCCCGCTAAATCCGCCCACTTCTTCACTCCACTGGCTCCACTTCCTGTTATGGTTGCAGCACTCTCAGTCTCATGGTGTAGGTGGCTGCAGGTGACCGCAATAACACAGTCGCAAACATCACTATCGTTTTCCCTGACACAGTTCGCATGACATGCTGTTCCCTTTTCTAGTATTATTCTGAACAATTTTTTTCTGGTTACTGTAAATAATGTGTTACTAATACACACATATGCACACACACACACACACACACACACACACACACACACACACACACACACACACACACACACACACACACACACACACACACACACACACACACACACACACACACACACACACACACACACACACACACACACACACACAATCCCTTTGGTCAGGTTTATGGAGGGATAAATGTGGTCAGTGTGAACTGAATGTTGTTTACATGGTGTTTGAGTCTATGTATTAAATATCAGGTCTGGATTTACAGCTGGGTACTCCTAATGCAAGCCAAGGCCCATTGACAATTGGAGGGTGTCGTAGATCATTTTACTGAAGTGCTTTTCAGAGGAGCTATATGTGGAACATTTGATTCTACACAGTCCTCGGGGGAGTAGTACCGGAGGTGGAGAAGAATTTCTCAGTTGCTCTTTCATTTGACAACACTTGTATGTGTGCTTGAGGTGTGCAGATAAATGAGTGTGTGTGTGTGTGTGTGTGTGTGTGTGTGTGTGTGTGTGTGTGTGTGTGTGTGTGTGTGCGTGCGTGCGTGTGTGCGCGTGTTTGTGAGTGTGTGTGTGTGTGTGTGTGTGTGTGTGCGTGCGTGCGTGCGTGCGTGCGTGCGTGTGTGTGTGTGTGTGTGTGTGTATAAAACGGTATACAATGTGTTAGTGTGTGTGTACATTGGTTTATTTGTCTGTCTGTGCGTGCGTGTATGCGTCCGTGAATTCTGTTCATGATGTATGTGTGCGTATTAGACACGTTCAGTTTTTAAGAAGAGTAGCTATTTGACGACATAAATGATAGAACAACACCATTTTACCAAAATAGAGACAGAACACATCATCAAATACATGTATTATGATCATCAGACGAATTACTGTCATCACTGAACAAAGACGTGACATCATTGACTTTTTTGTTGCTTGGGTGCCATTATTGCTGTCTAGACTAGCCTAAACCATACTTTGAGGGAGATGGTAAAGACGTGTTCTGATTGGGCGATCTCTAATTGTTCAGGCTTGTGATTGGACTGCAGATAGAACCTTATAGTGCCAAGTTTAAGTAGCTATATGCAGATCTTTGTAGTTTTTCATTTTTTCCCCCACTTAAAATCTAACTTCGGAACCGTATAGTCCCAAGCTCTCGATTTGTAGTTGAACAAGTCGTTGCATGTATAGATTTATTTTTTTAACTTGACTTGACTTGGAAAAACTTGTGACTTGACTTGTCTTGACATGACTTGACTTGCTCTTAGAATGCGTGACTTGGACTTGAGTCGAGATCTTGTGACTTGAGATTTTCTTATGACTCGAATAATAGTGAATTGGTCCCACCTCTGGTGTGTTCTGTTTATGATGTGTGTGTGTGTGTGTGTGTGTGCGCGTGTGCGTGTGTGTGTGTGTGTCTTTGTCTTGTCATGATCTCACACAGTCACTTCAGTTGTGAACCTGCTTTCTATGTTATATATAGACGCGGGATACTTCAATTCCCATGTGTCACACTGCTCAAGTTCAAAAACAGGCCTTGTGAGAAGAGAAGACACATTCCACAAAGCCACACAATAGCAGATAAACAACAGAACCACCAACCAATGCCAATGCAAGGGTAGATTGGCATTGTTGTTCGCTGTATGGATGTAATGTATGAGACTTTAGAAGTTCAAGGTTGGGGATGAATTTATTACATTTGAATTAGATGAACTGGAATTTAATTTTAAAGTAGAAATTGTCCATTGATTTCAATGAGTTCAATTTATAATTGATATGTCACTGAAAATAAGAATTTGTTCTTAACTGACGTGCCTAGTTAAATAAAGGATGATGTCAAATATCTCAGAGTGAGTTGGTTTTAAGGAACTTTTGTCAAATCCCCCTTCTATTAATTGGGTGGCTGTTTGGATTCATTCTTCCAAAGCTGCCAGTCAAGGCAGCTTTGTAAAGAAGGTGCATCTGTTGTATGACTGGTCTTCAATATCTACAATGCTAAAAGTGGTCTATATTACCTGCAATCTGTGTATAAGGTGATAATTTGGATAACAGTGCCACTATGTGGTAGATATATGAATTACACTGACTCTCGAGAGCAGCCAGACCTCGTACTAATGCAGGCCTGGAGGGGACCCCCAATGTATCACTATGAGGTGAACTCTCACACTCCTTACAATCTCTATACAAGTTTACTCATTACAACCAACCATAGTTTCTGTGTACAAATTATCATTGTTATTCAGTCTATTTGAATCAATATTTCATACACATCATATTAATAACATCACATCACGTAACTGTTTCAAAATGACGATAAAAAAATACAGATTGGAAAAGGTAACCAATGAATGCAGACAGTGACTATAGGCATTAGACAACAGTGAAGAAACTGGGTTTACAAAGTGTGAAGATCAACTGCGGCTTTCTGCAACCGAATGTAAGACGCAACCAGAGGACTGAGAGTAGACCGTATCCTTTATGTGGCTTTCACATGAGTCAGGTAGAATTATTTTCTCATGCTGTGCAAGTCCCTGCACTGCAGTTTCCAGTGCACTGTGTCCTTTACCGCTGTGCATTATAAGGAGTCACAGACACTGACTGATCTATATCATGAACTATCTGCTATTGCCAGGACTATGTGATCTGACCAGGAAAAGAACTCGGGGCCCTTATTATTGAGTGTTTATATCTTTGGCCGTGGATGATATAACACAGAAACGACCAAGGGCATCACTGACTACCCACAAGGACACAGACGCCTCACAGAAAGAGGACGAGTTGTCGCCCACTAGCCTAACTAACACACAAAAAAAGAGATGAGCAACTCTTTCATTTTGGAGAGAGAGAGAGGGGGAAAGATAGAATAAGGAAGGAAAGAAGGGAGGGAGAGGGAAAGAAAGGGAAGGAAAAGCAGAGGAGAGTGAATAATTGATGTGGCCCCGGTCCCGGTGCTGGTTCCAGCAGCTCACACTATCGTACAAAGACATTTAGCAATGATTCAGATCAAAGAGCCACAGACTCCCGCTGCTAAGCTGAAAGGCGAAGCCCGCCGATTGCCTTCTCGCCAGCACTAATATCATCGTCTTTATGCAGTTAATAAACAGCACTCTTCAGTCGAACTATATCATTACGTCCGACTTAGGAAGCTAATCATTCAAAAGCAGAGAATCGCCACTGTTCTCCGCTTTAAACCAAACAACATTGTATTGCATGCTGGGGCTGGGAGAAGGCATGTGTGTGTGTGTGTGTGTGTATGTGTTTTTGGAAGGGGACATCAAAGCTTTGTCACAGTGTACAGTGAGCGTGTCAGGCAGGCTCGCAAACACACTGTCTACCTCGATCGATACGGACATGAAGAACACTATTGAAGTTGCCTTATAAGACCACAGGGTAGCATCAGGTTTGGTCAGAATCTCCCACACACACACACACACTCGCACGCAAGCACACATGTAAACGCACACACACACACACACACACACAGGTGCGCACATATACACACACACACACGCATGCACACACGACACACACATGCATACGCACACATGAACCCAAACACCCGTACAGACACACATGCACACGTACACACACGAGTGCAGGCAGGCACGCACACACGCATACACACACACACACACACCACAGGAGGTCAGTGGCACCTTAATTGGGGAGGACGGGCTCATGGTAATAGACGGAGTGGAATAGGTGGAATGGTATGAAATACATAAAACACATGATTTGATGCTCTTCCATTTACTCCGTTGGGGGCCATTATTATGAGCCGTCCTCCCTCAGCAGCCTCCTGTGACACACACACAAACACGCCGTCCCCTTTAGTCTTGTTAGGAACCTTTCATTTCATCAAATCAAAGTCTTCAGTAGGTGTGTGTGCTTGTTGTGTGTGAATGTATGTGTGTGTTTGCATGTGTTCGTGGTATAGTAATGGAGTAATGGAGTAATGGAGTAATGGAGTAATGGAGTAATGGAGTAATGGAGTAATGGAGTAATGGAGTAATGGAGTAATGGAGTAATGGAGTAAACAGTAAAGCCCTCGTTTTGTCTGATGTCACCTTGCTTCCAGTAGCGTATTTTAATGAAAAGCTCCACTGTTCCCATTTGCATTTCATAGTCATACTCTTTCTGACTGAAAGGACTGCAACACAAACAGGGCTTTAAGACACAGGGATAGCTGGGAGTGCAATATAATAGGGGATGTCCTTGTAACTGAACATTCATGTGGTGCTCATCCCAAAACAGCCACTAGCTTCTATCCCTTGCCCCTACTCTCATCCACTTGTGAAGACCTGAGAGGATTGGATAAGGAATATGGTAAATGCTCCGTCATGACCTACACATGCTGAGGGGTAGGGGACGGGTTGATATGGGATTGGGCATTCTTCCACATACAGTCTTCCAGTCTATAGAGGGCGCCCTCTAACTGAAGAGAGCAACTAACATGGTCTTTTAAATCAGAAAATGGTTAATTGAATAAAGCAATTCAGCTCTTGCTGCTGGTACTATGTAATGATTCCAAAAACTATTCTGTCTCTCATTAGATATAATATGTTTAGCCAGTTGGAATACAAAAATAGTTATATTCACACAATAATGCAACACAATAACCACAATCAATACTAGGTGTGCTTCATGTAACCACCTCAGGATGATATAATGGTAGTTGATCTGCTTGAGACGTTACTTAAATGTTCTTAAAATAACCCTTTGTGACTTTAAAGGGGACATCCCCTTTTTCGCTTTAGATTGAAAAGGGATATTTGAGCAATCGTCAGTTAGGCCGCAGGCTCCTATAGCCGTGTTGCGGGAATACTGTTTCTATGTATCTATGTAATAGAAACGTACTGTAAAGGTTAAGTCTCTGGTTCTGTATCAGTGATGTGGCGTCATGTTGCGGTTATGGAATGGTTGAATGGCACTGTTCTCAAGGTAGCACAAGGTGAATAATAGGTAGGGCCAAATGAGAAAGTTTACAGGATTGACTGACACCAGAACAGATCTGTATCTCCCCTGCATTTTAAAACAGGATGGATCAACTCCATAGAACAACTGGACTGAGATCAGTGAAGGTGGATGGTGAAGCTCCGCAGTAGAGTTCTGTTACAGTGTTACAGGGATCAGATGACACACCAGATCAGCACCTTGCTCTGGGACTGGGCAAGCACACACACACACACGCACGCACGCACGCACGCACGCACGCACGCACGTACGCACGCACGCACGCACACGCACACACACACACACACACACACACACACACACACACACACACACACACACACACGCGCACACACACACACACACACACACACACACACACACACACACACACACACACACACACACACACACACACACAGGTACTGTAGGGGTCAGCAGCTGTTAGGTTGTCTGATCAGATGGAAGGAGCTCCAGGGGTCAACACACACACTGTAGCTGTATCAGAAGGCCCAAACATCACCAGATGGGTTATCACTCAATCAAACATCAACCCTGGGTTATGACATCACTAGAGTTAAACACTCAACCCTGGGTTATGACATCACTAGAGTTACCCACTCAACCCTGAGTTATGACGTCACTAGAGTTACCCACTCAAACCTGGTTATGAGGCTTCGCTCACCTCACTTCTCGTCAGTGCCTTATAAGAGACCAGACAACCTGGGTTGAGATATTCAATTCAATTGACATGGTATTGGTACTCCCTGTATACAGCTTCATTCTTGTGTGTTTTATTTGTCTAGTATTTTATCTTCTTGTTTAACTCTGCATCGTTGGGAAAGAGCTTGTAAGCTCTAAGGTCTACCTACACCTGTTGTTCTCGGCGCACGTGACAAATACAATTTGAGTCTTCTACCTCTAGGACCTGAGGAACAACACACACATTACACATTACTCTCCTGTGCCTCAAATGGCACCCGATTCCCTGGGGCTCTGGTCAAAAGAAATGCAGTACATAAGGAACAGTGTGGCATTTGCGGCACAGCCCCAGCACCACTGAACATGGCTGGATTGCAGTTAATGACTTCAAAAACGGTCTGGTTTCCCAGATACAGATTAAGTGCTTCACAAAAAAACCGCAACACCAGTGTATTGGATATTTAATCTTAACATACAGAAATGTTGACAGTACAATCTTCTCTCTTACCAGATTTTTAGACCACAATGTAGTTTTTTTTTTTTGTCGTGTTGGACTTCATATTGACATGCATTCCCCAGAAAGGTTTGTTTCAATCTCATGGATTTCAGAATCTCATGCACTGACAAACACTGCCATGTGTGTTACAGTGTGTTTCTCTACACTGATGTACAGCTCTGTGTGTGTGTTTTTTAAAAACCCATCTAAAGACAGGAAACTGTCATATCAGACAGAAGAAAAAGTAAGGGGACGTGAGCGACTATTGTGCAAACTAGATATTTAATCACTATAGGGCAAACCAGGGCCCACAGGGCACTGGTCAGAAACTATGTAGGGAATAGGATGACATTTGGGACCGACACATTGACTACATCACCAGTGATGTATTGAGCTCCACGTGGACGAGGAGATGGAGAACGTGTGCTTCATTCTATAGCTAGAGGACTCCTGGTATCTCCAGTATCATTTTTTGTCTTTATCTGTTGTCTGGTACTGTCTTTTTGCTCGATAGGGCCATCTGCTTTAAGTGTTGCCTTTCTTCCCATCAGCCTACTTGGTGTGTGAACTGTTGACTGCTCGTCATTTGCAGATGGTTGTTGACATATCAACCAGAATTAAGGGGCAGGGCATTTTGTAACTTGTTTTGATAACCAGTGACAGTTTTGGAGGGGGTGTGGTTTCTCCTCTCCTAGGCAATCAGCAATTAGTAGAAGGCGGCGTGACGTTCACCTCTGCTAGGTAATTAGTGTTAGTACTTCAATCTCCCCTGGTTTCTCAGCAGCAGCAGCTGCAAGCGGCGGTCGTGTCAGTCCTGTCGGCAAAACTAAGACCGTTGCCAAAACAAAGCTCCACACGAATCTTTCACTGTAGTATCTTACCTCGTTATTTTCTGATGATATCATTTACTCTTTAGTAGCTTTGGCAACTCAGTGTTTCCTCTCCAGTAGGCCTCTCCAGTAGGCCTCTCCAGTAGGCCTACCTCCAGTAGGCTTGACAGATGCTCCCCACCCCTTGGCTGCAACCCTTCTAATTTAGTGCACCCTGCACGCACAACCCATGTGGAATTCTGGGTGTCTGGCAGCGTTTTCAACTGCCAATCAGTGATCAGCGGATGGGGCCACAGTGTCTCCTGACCCCTCCTGTCTCAGCCTCCAGTATTTATGCTGCAGTAGTTTATGTGTCGGGGGGCTAGGGTCAGTTTGTTATATCTGGAGTACTTCTCCTGTCCTATTCGGTGTCCTGTGTGAATCTAAGTGTGCGTTCTCTAATTCTCTCCTTCTCTCTTTCTTTCTCTCTCTCGGAGGACCTGAGCCCTAGGACCATGCCCCAGGACTACCTGAGATGACTCCTTGCTGTCCCCAGTCCACCTGGCCATGCTGCTGCTCCAGTTTCAACTGGCCTGGGCCCTAGGACCATGTCCCAGGACTACCTGACATGAGGACTCCTTGCTGTCCCCAGTCCACCTGGCCATGCTCCTGCTCCAGTTTCAACTGTTCTGCCTTACTATTATTCAACCATGCTGGGTCATTTATGAACATTTGAACATCTTGGCCACGTTCTGTTATAATCTCCACCCGGCACAGCCAAAAGAGGACTGGCCACCCCACATATGCTCTCTCTAATTCTCTCTTTCTTTCTCTCTCTCTCGGAGGACCTGAGCCCTAGGACAGTGCCCCAGGACTACCTGACATGATGGCTCCTTGCTGTCCCCATTCCACCTGACTGCTGCTGCTCCAGTTTCAACTGTTCTGCCTTATTATTATTCGACCATGCTGGTCATTTATGAACATTTGAACATCTTGGTCATGTTCTGTTATAATCTCTACCCGGCACAGCCAGAAGAGGACTGGCCACCCCACATAGCCCGGTTCCTCTCTAGGTTTCTTCCTAGGTTTTGGCCTTTCTAGGGAGTTTTTCCTAGCCACCGTGCTTTTACACCTGCATTGTTTGCTGTTTGGGGTTTTAGGCTGGGTTTCTGTACAGCACTTTGAGATATCAGCTGATGTACGAAGGGCTATATAAATAAATTTGATTTGATTTGATTTGATCAGCCTATGCTGCCCTTCAGTCCCTGGACTTTTTGGCCCTGAAGGAAACATGGATCACTACAGAGAACACTGCTACTCCAGCTGCTCTCCTCATCGGACTACATTTTCTCTCATAGTCCAAGAGCATCTGGTCGTTGTGATGGTGGCACAGGGCTACTAATTTCTCCTAACTGGAGATTTGATCTTCTTCTCTTTTCTCCTTCTCTCACCTTGTCCATCTCCTCATTTCAATTCCATGCTGTCACTGTCACTTATCCACTCAAACTTAACATTGTTGTCATCTATCACCCACTAGGCGCCCTTGGAGAGCTCATCATGACGTCTGCCTTTGATTAATTTATTTCCAACTCTCTCTTAACTCTCCTTGCCTCTTTTCACCTCACACTTTCCCAGTCCCCTCCAATTCACAAGGCAGGCAATACACTTGACCTCATCTTTACTAGAGTCTGTTCGCCTACTAATCTCACTGCAACCCCCCTCCAGGTCTCTGATCACTATGTAGTTTCCTTTCTGTCTCCCTTTCCTACAACCCTAGCCACTCAGCCCCTACCCATATATTCATGCTCTGTCGCAATCTTTGTTCTCTCTCTCCCACTGCTTTCTCCTCTTCTATCCTATCACATCTCCCTTCTGCTAAATCCATCTTCCTTCCTGATTCTGCCTCTTCCTCCCTGGTTCCACAGCCACAGAACTACCCTACGCCTTCTCCCCTCTCTCTCCAGATGAAATCCTGTGACTAGTGACGTCTGGCCGCATGACAACCTCGGCCCGGTCCCCTTCTCCAGACGATCTCAGAAGACCTTCTCCCATTCCTCACTTCCCTTATCAACTCATCCCTGACCACTGGTTGTGTCCCTTCTGACTTCAAAATACCCTGAGGAAACAAACACTTGACTCATCTGATGTCAAACTATAGACCTGTATCCCTTTTTTTCTCTCTCCAAAACACTGTCTCTGACCAACTCCCTCGTTATCTCACTCAGAAAAATCTTCTTGACCAGCTTCAAGACGGGTCACTCAGCCGAGACTGCTCTTCTCTGTTTCACGGAGGCTCTCCTCACTGCCAAAGCTGACTCTCTCTCCTCTGTTCTCATCCTCCAAGATCTATCGGCTGCCTTCGACACTGTGAACCATCAGATCCTCCTCCTTTCAGGGCTTGGAGTCTCAGGCTGCACACTCTTGGATTGCAAACTTCACACTCCGCTCCTACCAGGTGACGTGGAGAGGATCTGTGTCTGCACCACGTACTCTCACTACCGGTGTCCCGCAGGGCTCGGTTCTAGGCCCTCTCCTCTTCTCACTATACACCAAGACACTCAGCTCTGGTCTCTCCTATCATTGCTATGCGGAAGGCAATTAACTATCCCCCCTTCTGATCCCCAGGTGGCGACACCCATCTCTGCGTCCCTGGCAGTTATCTCAGCTTGGATGTCGGCCCACCACCTCAAACTCAACCTCGACAAGACAGCGCTGGTGCTCCTACCTGGGAAGGCCTACCCGCTCATACACCTCTCCATCACGGTTGACAATTCCAGTGTCGCCCTCCCAAAGTGCAAAGAACATTGATGTCACCCTGGACAACACTCATTCTCTGCAAACATCAAAGCAGTGACTCGCTCCTGCAGATTCATGCTCCTAATCCAGGCACTTGTCATTTCCCGTCTGGCCTACAGCAACTCACTGTTGGCTGGGCTCCCTGTTTGTGCAATCAAACCCAAGCACCTTATGAAGAACGCTACAGCCCGCCGGGCTTTCAACCTTCCCGGGTTTACCCATGGCACCCTGCTTCTTTGCACACTCCACTGGCTTTGCATCAACTACTAGACCATGGTGCTTGCCTACAGAGCAGCAAGAGGAACTACCCCTCCCTACCGTCAACCCTACACCCCAAGCACCCCCCACCCCTGCCTTCCTAGCTCGGACTTTGCTGATATCTACTTTATTGAGGAAAAGTGCACTTCCAATATGATATGTGATATGCGGTTGTCCCACATAGCCATCGTAAGATGAATGCACTGTAAGTCGCTCTGGATAAGAGTGTCTGCTAAATGACCAAAATGTCAAATGACAACAAGAGGATAAGAAGCAATGGCTCTTTAGTTTAGAGTGTTACACCGCCGGAGAAGGAGGGACACAGTAGTGTGCAGTCTTCACACAGACTACTAGCGTACAGTGACGCGTTCATCTCAGTTACAGCCACATTATGGTAGGGACATATAGTGCATTTCTAGCCCGGGTACCAGCCTGCGTGTGCTAACATGACACAGAGTACAAGGACTGAAATGTTAGCAGATAACAGGTCTGGATTTCAGGCAAGTTAGCTACAGATGTAGGATCTTAATTTGAGCTATATTGTCAGGCTTCGAACTTTGAGTCCAGAATGATGCTTGATAAGTGGTTGGGCTATTAGCTGGCCAAAAGTAGGCTACATGAAAAGTGCAATACTGTTAAAATCACCGTGTTAGTGTGAGTTCAGTGAATTAATGTAAATCACAAATCTCATTAGCATTTCATGCGTTGCAGGAAAATCCTCAGCAACAAAAGAGTGACCAAATGAAGCTCCTACGTATGTACACTTCTGTGTTCTTCTCTGAATTGTGATAGACGTTATTCAAATTCTGAGTTGCATCTAGCTACACGTAATGTCAAGAATCTATTGAATTCTACTGTTGCTACAGCACAGTAATAACAACAATATAGCCTATTGTAGCTTGCTGAGACTCTCGTATCTCTGTGGCCATAGAATGTACTGGTCAGCTGTAACAAGACAAACAGCACAGTTACAGTTACAGAGCTGACCCAAGATCTGTTTCTAAGGTAAACATCACCCTTAAGCATTACCACCAGGCCAGTCCAGGGAAGGTCCCATGGTATCCATAGCCATGCTGGCAGCACTATAAAGTCCAATAGGATCTCTCTCCAACACCCGCTCTCTTGTTTGATCAGGGGCCAGACCTCTCTGCCAGCCAGCCTCTATTATTCAGGGGCCCACAGAAAATGCCCACAAAAAAAGGCAAGCTAGTTTTTGAGCTTGACAATCTCCCGCTGCCTCGGCTTATCCACACCCCATTCCTTTCTCGTTCCCCCTCTTCTCCTGATCACAGGACACAGAGATGGGGGGGGATTTGCCTCATGGTAGGTTGCTGTTTTATATGAAACGTGAGGGAAGAAAGGAGAGAAGGGGGAGAGAATGAAAGAAAGGGAGACTTGGGTCTTGGTGAGGGCTGGTATGTAGAACCAGGAGCCACTTGAGAAGTAGTGTGTCTTAGAGTGGACGGGTTTGTTTGGAGAAGCCCTCTCCAGCCAAATGCGGGATTACCAAAACGCAGGTTCCCATGAAACACCACCGCCTCAGTCATAAAGGGGTTTCTGGGTTACACACATGCACGCACACACACACACACACAAATGTGCAAGCAAGCACATACAGTGCCTTCGGAAAGTACTCAGATCCATCGACTATTTACACATTTTTACACATTACAGCCTTATTCTAATATTGATTTATTTATTGTTTTCTCATCAATCTACACACAATACCCCATAATGACAAAGCAAAAACAGGTGTTACATTTTTTTAAATAATTTATTAAAACTGAAATAATACATTTAAATAAGTATTCAGACCCTTTACTAAGTGCTTTGTTGAAGTACCTTTGGCAGCGATTACAGCCTTGAGTCTTCTTGGGTATGACGATACAAGCTTGGCACACCTGTATTTGGGTGAGTTTCTCCTATTCTTCTCTGCAGATCCTCAAGCTCTATCAGGTTGGATGGGGAGTGTTGCTGCACAGCTATTTTCAGGTCTTTCCAGATATGTTATATCGGGTTCCAGTCCGGGCTCTGTCTGGTCATTGTCCTGTTGGAAGGTGAACCTTAGCCCCAGTCTGAGGTCCTGAGCACTCTGGATCAGGTTTTCATTAAGGATCTCTGTACTTTGCCCCATTCATCTTTGCCTCGATCCTAACTAGTCTCCTAGTCCCTACCGCTGAAAAACATCCCCACAACATGATGCTGCCACCACCATGCTCCACCGTAGGGATGGTGCCAGGTTTCCCCCAGATGTGATGCTTGGCATTCAAGCCAAAGAGTTTAATATTGGTTTCATCAGACTAGAGAATCTTGTTTCTCATGGTCTGAGAGTCTTTAGGTGCCTTTTGGCTCCAAGCAGGCTGTCGTGCCTCTTACTGAGGAGTGGCTTGTGTCTGGCCACTCTACCATAAAGGCCTGATTGGTGGAGTGCTGCAGAGATGGTTGTACTTTTGGAAGGTTCTCCCATCTCCAAAGATGAACTATAGAGCTCTGTCAGAGTGACCATCGGCTTCTTGGTCACCTCCCTGACCAAGGCCCTTCTCCCCTGATTGCTCAATTTGGCCGGGCGGCCAGCTCTAGGAAGAGTCTTGGTGGTTCCAAACTTTTTCCATTTAAGAATGATGAAGGTCATTGTGTTCTTGTGGACCTTCAATGCAGCAGAATTTTTTTAGTACTCTTCCCCTGATCTGTGCCTCCACCTAATTCTGCCTCGGGGGTCTAACGACAATTCCTTCGACCTTATGGCTTGGTTTTTGTTCTGACATGCACTGTCAACTGTGGGACCTTATATAGACAGGTGTGTGCCTTTTCAAATCATTAATTTACCACAGGTGGACTTCAATCAAGTTGTAGAAACATCTCAAGGATGATCAATGGAATCTACTTTCCGAAGGCACTGTGTCACAATACACACATGCACACGCACGTACTGTACATGTACACACAAACCTCAACACTTTCTGACCACTTGTAATGAAGAAAGGAGAACACCTTCGTGGACCACGTTCTCTCACCACATTCACTCTGAGGAGAAACAGTTTCCCAGAATGTTAGGAAGCCTGGTGCTGGTTTAAAGGGAGGAAGGCACGTAGACACCTCAAATATTTAACATGCCCAATATATTGCGTGAGTGAGGGAAGTTGCTTGGAATTGTGGATAGGCTGTTCAGTGCACAGGCTTGGCCCCTTTCTGCTTGCGTGCCGTCTTGTGGTGATGGTAGTCCCCTCTGGTGACATCGCTGTGGGAACAGCTGCCGTGACGATCCCCCCCAGTTGCCATGCCGATCCGGCCCATCCTCGTTTCCCTTTGATCTCCCTATGCCACCCTGGTGGCAGATTGAACAACTAGAACAACTGTTAGCCCCTTGTCCTCACCTCACTGTCCACTCAACAGACAGCAGAGTTAGCCTAGCCTACATAGCATATGCATCCATCCTCAACATCTCTGTTAGCATCGTTAGCACTGCTAAAGTCAGGAGGCATCAGAGGCAGCTGTCAAATGAACTAGATTCCAATGCTAGGTCCAAGGTCGCTCCCACGCTAGGCGCTAACTCCGTTGAGCTAACTGTTTAGCTTAGTTTGTCTCTTTGAATTTGAAGACCACTTAAAGGGATAGTTTGTGAGAGGCCCAGTTGAGCTAGCCTCAGCATGGGGTGGAGCCTGCAGTTGTCACCTGTCATGAGACAACTCACCAAGAGAAGACAAGGTGACTGATGGACTAGCGGATCCTCAAAGTTCCTCATTTTACCTTTAGATTTGAGTAATTTAGCAGATTTACAGAAGCAATTAAGGTTAAGTGCCTTGCTCAAGGGCACATCGGTAGATGTTTCACCTAATCGGCTCGGGGCTTGGAACCAGCAACCTCTCGGAGCAGAGAACATTCTCTTATGAACATGCACTCAAGCACATACACACGCGTGCCACACACGCACACAGTCTGGAGCAGACGAACACGTTTACATTTTGCTGGACACACACTCACTGACACCTGGAGAAGATTAGGTTGTTTCAGTACAGGGTATAAACCTCCATATCTCCCATTACTAGCAGTGGTGTAAACTTCTTAAGTAAAAATACATTAAAAGTACTACTTAAGTCATTTTTTTTGGTAGCTGTACTTTACATTACAATTTATATTTTTTTACTTCCCTACTCTCCTAAAGAAAATAAAGTACTTCTTTACGCCATTTTACGCCCTGACGCCCAAAAGTACTCGTTACATTTTGACAAGAAAATGGTCCGATTGACTTATCAAGAGAACATCCCGAGTCATCCCTACTGCCGCTGATCTGGCAAACTCATTAAACACAAATGCTTTATTTGTAAATTGTGTCTGAGTGTTGGCGTGCCCTTCGCTATCTGTAAATAAAAAAAATGAAAATGATATTGTCCCACCTGGTTTGCTGAATATAAGGAATTTGAAATTATTTATATTTTTATTTTTACTTCTGATACTGAAATATATTTGAGCAATTCTGTATACTTTTGATACTTATAAAACCAAATACTTTTAGACTTTCACTCAAGTAGTATTTTACTGGGTGACTTTCACTTTACATTTTCTATTAAGGTATCTTTACTTTTACTCAAGTATGACAATTGGGTACTTTTTCCACCACTGGTTACTAGGAACAGGGCCCCGATCTCTGCCTTTCTCTCTCTCTCTCTCTTTCTTTCTCTCCTTCAAACTCACCCTTTAATTCTGATCCTCTCACATCTTCCACTTCTTAATTACAAAATGAGCTAGTGACACTTTGCTCAAATTTGGACATCAAGGTCTGAAATGTAACTGATTTTCATTATTCTCCTCTAATCAGCGACTGATTCAGACCTGGGAGTCCAATCATGAATCAGCTACCAAGGAGAAAATAAAACCAGCAGTACTCTGGACCTCCAGGCTGAAATGTAACTAGTATATCAAGAAGACTAGTCAAC
The DNA here is from genome assembly GCF_023373465.1 of Oncorhynchus keta. NCBI lineage: Eukaryota > Metazoa > Chordata > Actinopteri > Salmoniformes > Salmonidae > Oncorhynchus > Oncorhynchus keta. Next base: position 64,146,736 of record NC_068430.1, on the reverse strand, counting down.
AGTACAATGCATCCCCTTTTTAATATGAATTGCATCTTCATGGTGTATTGTAATGTATTAGTGTATAGGCCTACTGAACTGCCAGTTTGGCAGGCCTTTAAACTATTTGTGTGCATAGGTGTGCATATATCTGTAGCCAAGGGCATAGCCTAAGTGTGAGTTCGAGACAAAGCAAGTCAAAGATAGACAGAGAGACGGCCACACACACACAACTATGCTTTGTGGTTTGCAGCAGTCAACTTCACTGCAAGACGGACGTTTGTGTGGCATGTGGGAAAGGGAACATCTCAATATGATTTCTACGTGTCTCCAAAAGTAACGTTTGTGCAGAGGGTCGCTGGGGGTTAGCCATAAGCAAATTCAACGAGTCATGTTGATTCTAATTATAGGCAAAGGGAGGTAGGCGTTGTGTTATTAAAAACACTCAAATACATCGGGGCTCCCTTTCAGACACAAGTTCTCTTTCTTTCTCCTTCTTTCTCGCCCTCCTGCCACGTCCCTCCATCCCCTCCTCTGGAGCTCGCTTCAATCCGGAGGCGGGAATTTTGCTCGACAAGTGATCAAAGAGCAGTCGTGCGTCGCCAGGTGCGGCTGTGGCAGCTTCAACCGCCAACAACGACACAGCCTCATTTTTGAGTTTTTTTCTTCACTGAAAAAAACAAAACAATGCTTGGGCGAACTGCTGTTGTGTCTGAGGGAGAGAGAAATACTTTTATTCCCATTATTTCTGAAGGCCTTCTCTTCTCTCTTTCGGAAGGAAGAAGGGAGGGAGAGATCTTGTGAGTGTGACGGTGAATCGGTGGAGCTGCGTCCCCATTGTGTGCCGTCCCCTAGTGCGCCACGGCGGTTTGAGATGTTTCTCTCTGCAAATTACAGCGCCACTCAAGACACACGACCAGCGGGAGCGAGCGAACAGAGAGAGGACAACGCGGCAGGGATTAGGCTTTATTAAGTCTCAGTCATGAAGGGTGGGCACGACAACAGTCACAAAACACACAACAACACACTGCTACACACAATGTGTGTGTCTTGCCGGGCCAGAGAGTGAAGGGTTGAGGGGGTGTATGGGGGAAGCTGTAATAAGTATCTCAATCCCAAAGTGTTTACAGTGCAGCACTGTATGGAGAGTATCACCTCACTATACGCACATGATGATATCTAGCCCTAGGGGGCTAGCGCGATGTTATTGAAATGGAGGGATTGGAGCGACTAAGCATTGACCATCCTCACACTCTCTCATATGACTGACAGTTTAGGAGATGGGGAGTGCATTGTGCACAAGGGTTTTGTTGGCGCGCACAAATGCAATAATAAAGGTAAACATAACAATTGGTAGACCTAATTCTGTTCAAAGATGGCCGTAGAAAATGGATGCGTCTTGGGACGAGCTCTAGGCTCTGAACTTGTTCTAAGTGGCTGGCTATTGTGTTTCTTTGTCCCCATCTGGCCTGAACCCAGAAACAAAATGGCCGCCTTTTGAGTGAGTCCGCGTTAAGACCTCATGATGACATTATCAAACAGACACCTCCATTAACCTAACTTGATGCCTTTTCTTTCGTCTCCTGAACTGTGTATGTGATGGATTAACTGCTAATACTAATGTCAGAGTTGAGATACTTTATTCCACTGAATTAATCATCAAAAAATTCCACAAAATGGCTTTGTAATCCTTAATTCTCTGAAGCTCTAAAATGACGCACTAGCCCTTTGTTGTCAAGTAGTGAAGCATATGAAATCCACATTCTCCAGATGCCATCACTTTCAAAACTCCTTTGAAGTTTTGTGACATTTGTTTCACTTTGAAGCCTCATATTTGTAGACAGACACATTCCTGCCATGATGCCTTTTCTTCACAAGACCACAAATCTCCACTCAATGTCCACCCAGTAAGCATCAGTAAGCATCTGTATCCTACACCCAGTCAACGGCATGAAACATAATGCTATAAGTTTCCTTACAACAGTGTGGTGTGCGAATGAGCTCACCAGAAATCAGCAATGTCCACTCATGTATGCATCTGTTCACTGTATGTGTCTGTGTGTTGGGCCAAGTTCACAGCCGGTGGCCCTTGTGGTTGTCACAGTAGCTTTATCCAGGCATTGTAGAGGGGTTGGAGGGGAGGGAGGGGGCCCTGACAAGTGGGTATCAGGTCCAGAAGCGTGTGAACCACGGCCGCGATCCAGCTGTCTCCGCCACACCCCCAATCTCCCCTACCCCTCTATGTACCCCCCTCTATCTCTCCACCCTTCCAGCCCTCCACCCTCCCTCCTCCTTCAGCCACTGCTGCCTCCAGCTGGAAGCTTTGAACCCACCCCACCCCTCCCCTCCCTTCCACACCTCCTCCCTCTCTTCTTCCACATAAGTCCAGAGATTGGGGAGGAAGAATAAATAGACGGCGGCCCTCGTCACGGCGGCCCTCGTCTTTCATCGCGGCAAAGGGGATCAGGGGTCAGAGTGCGTCAGGCGGGTTAGAGTGATTGTCTCGGCCGACAGTCAGACAGGCCATCAATACTGCCTGGTGTATAAACAGATGTCAAAAGTGTACGTGTGACATCGTGGGACTATTCAGTTGAACATTTACTCTATACTGTGATATTGGGTACTTTAATTGGTGTCAAATACAGTCCAGGGATGTTAAAGGGGACATGGACCCACAATTTAAAAAGAGGTCACAGAAATCAAACATTTAAACTGATATAGAGGGAAGACCTTAAAGATACGCTCACATATCTGACGGGCTGCATCACTGCCTGGTACGGCAACTGCTCAGCCTCCGTCCGCAATGCACTACAGAGGGTAGTGTGTACGCCCCAGTACATCACGGGGGCCTAGCTTCCTGCCATCCAGGATCTCTACACCAGGCGGTGTCAGAGGAAGGCCCTAAAAATTGTCAGACTCCAGCCACCCTTGTCGTAGACTGTCCTCTCTGCTACCGCACGACCAGCAGTACCAGACCGTCAAGTCCAAGAGGCTTCTAAACAGCTTCTACCCCCAAGCCATAAGAATCCTGGACAGGTAATCAAATGGCTACCCGGAATATTTGCATTGCCCCCCCCCTCTTTGACGCTGCTGCTACTCTCTGTTATTTTCTATGCATAGTCACTTTAATAACTCTACCTACATATTGTACATATTACCTCAATTACCTAGACACCGGTGCCCCCGCACATTGACTCTGCACCAGTACCTCCTGTATATAGCCTCCACATTGACTCTGCACCAGTACCCCCTGTATATAGCCACCATATTGACTCTGCACCAGTACCTCCTGTATATAGCCTCCACATTGACTCTGCACCAGTACCCCCTGTATATAGCCTCCACATTGACTCTGCACCAGTACCTCCTGTATATAGCCTCCACATTGACTCTGTACCAGTACCCCCTGTATATAGCCTCCACATTGACTCTGCACCAGTACCCCCTGTATATAGCCTCCACATTGACTCTGTACCAGTATCCGTTGTATATAGCCTCCACATTGACTCTGCACCAGTACCCCCTGTATATAGCCTCCACATTGACTCTGCACCAGTACCCCCTGTATATAGCCTCCACATTGACTCTGCACCAGTACCCCCTGTATATAGCCTCCACATTGACTCTGCACCAGTACCCCCTGTATATAGCCTCCACATTGACTCTGTACCAGTACCCCCTGTATATAGCCTCCACATTGACTCTGCACCAGTACCCCCTGTATATAGCCTCCACATTGACTCTGCACCAGTACCCCCTGTATATAGCCTCCACATTGACTCTGTACCAGTATCCGTTGTATATAGCCTCCACATTGACTCTGCACCAGTACCCCCTGTATATAGCCTCCACATTGACTCTGCACCAGTACCCCCTGTATATAGCCTCCACATTGACTCTGTACCGTAATACCCTGTATATAGCCTCCACATTGACTCTGCACCAGTACCCCCTGTATATAGCCTCCACACTGACTCTGTACCGTAATACCCTGTATATAGCCTCCACATTGACTCTGCACCAGTACCCCTGTATATAGCCTCCACACTGACTCTGTACCGTAATACCCTGTACATAGCCTCCACATTGACTCTGTACCGTAATACCCTGTATATAGCCTCCACATTGACTCTGCACCAGTACCCCTGTATATAGCCTCCACACTGACTCTGTACCGTAATACCCTGTATATAGCCTCCACATTGACTCTGTACCGTAATACCCTGTATATAGCCTCCACATTGACTCTGCACCAGTACCCCTGTATATAGCCTCCACACTGACTCTGTACCAGTAATACCCCGTATATAGCCTCCACATTGACTCTGTACCAATACCCTGTATATAGCCTCCACATTGACTCTGCACCAGTACCCCTGTATATAGCCTCCACATTGACTCTGCACCAGTACCTCCTGTATATAGCCTCCACATTGACTCTGCACCAGTACCCATGTATATAGCCTCCACACTGACTCTGTACCGTAATATCCTGTATATAGCCTCCACATTGACTCTACACCAGTACCCCTGTATATAGCCTCCACACTGACTCTGTACTGTAATACCCTGTATATAGCCTCCACATTGACTCTGCACCAGTACCCCCCTGTATATAGCCTCCACACTGACTCTGTTCCGTAATACCCTGTATATAGCCTCCACATTGACTCTGCACCAGTACCCCCTGTATATAGCCTCCACATTGACTCTGCACCAGTACCCCCTGTATATAGCCTCCACACTGACTCTGTACTGTAATACCCCGTATATAGCCTCCACATTGACTCTGTACCGTAATACCCTGTATATAGCCTCCACATTGACTCTGCACCAGTACCCCCATGTATATAGCCTCCACACTGACTCTGTACCGTAATATCCTGTATATAGCCTCCACATTGACTCTACACCAGTACCCCCTGTATATAGCCTCCACACTGACTCTGTACTGTAATACCCTGTATATAGCCTCCACATTGACTCTGCACCAGTACCCCCTGTATATAGCCTCCACATTGACTCTGTACCGTAATACCCTGTATATAGCCTCCACATTGACTCTGCACCAGTACCCCCTGTATATAGCCTCCACATTGACTCTGTACCGTAATACCCTGTATATAGCCTCCACATTGACTCTGCACCAGTACCCCCTGTATATAGCCTCCACACTGACTCTGTACCGTAATACCCTGTATATAGCCTCCACATTGACTCTGTACCGTAATACCCTGTATATAGCCTCCACATTGACTCTGCACCAGTACCCCCTGTATATAGCCTCCACACTGACTCTGTACCGTAATACCCTGTATATAGCCTCCACATTGACTCTGTACCGTAATACCCTGTATATAGCCTCCACATTGACTCTGCACCAGTACCCCCTGTATATAGCCTCCACATTGACTCTGTACCGTAATACCCTGTATATAGCCTCCACATTGACTCTACACCAGTACCCCCTGTATATAGCCTCCACACTGACTCTGCACCAGTACCCCCATGTATATAGCCTCCACACTGACTCTGTACCGTAATATCCTGTATATAGCCTCCACATTGACTCTACACCAGTACCCCCTGTATATAGCCTCCACACTGACTCTGTACTGTAATACCCTGTATATAGCCTCCACATTGACTCTGCACCAGTACCCCTGTATATAGCCTCCACACTGACTCTGTACCGTAATACCCTGTATATAGCCTCCACATTGACTCTGCACCAGTACCCCTGTATATAGCCTCCACACTGACTCTGTACTGTAATACCCTGCGTATATAGCCTCCACATTGACTCTGTACCGTAATACCCTGTATATAGCCTCCACATTGACTCTGCACCAGTACCCCCATGTATATAGCCTCCACACTGACTCTGTACCGTAATATCCTGTATATAGCCTCCACATTGACTCTACACCAGTACCCCTGTATATAGCCTCCACACTGACTCTGTACTGTAATACCCTGTATATAGCCTCCACATTGACTCTGCACCAGTACCCCCTGTATATAGCCTCCACACTGACTCTGTACCGTAATACCCTGTATATAGCCTCCACATTGACTCTGTACCGTAATACCCTGTATATAGCCTCCACATTGACTCTGCACCAGTACCCCTGTATATAGCCTCCACACTGACTCTGTACTGTAATACCCTGTATATAGCCTCCACATTGACTCTGTACCGTAATACCCTGTATATAGCCTCCACATTGACTCTACACCAGTACCCCCTGTATATAGCCTCCACACTGACTCTGCACCAGTACCCCCATGTATATAGCCTCCACACTGACTCTGTACCGTAATATCCTGTATATAGCCTCCACATTGACTCTACACCAGTACCCCCTGTATATAGCCTCCACACTGACTCTGTACTGTAATACCCTGTATATAGCCTCCACATTGACTCTGCACCAGTACCCCCTGTATATAGCCTCCACACTGACTCTGTGCCGTAATACCCTGTATATAGCCTCCACATTGACTCTGCACCAGTACCCCTGTATATAGCCTCCACACTGACTCTGTACTGTAATACCCCGTATATAGCCTCCACATTGACTCTGTACCGTAATACCCTGTATATAGCCTCCACATTGACTCTGCACCAGTACCCCATGTATATAGCCTCCACACTGACTCTGTACCGTAATATCCTGTATATAGCCTCCACATTGACTCTACCTGTATATAGCCAGACTACCCCCTGTATATAGCCTCCACACTGACTCTGTACTGTAATACCCTGTATATAGCCTCCACATTGACTCTGCACCAGTACCCCCTGTATATAGCCTCCACACTGACTCTGTGCCGTAATACCCTGTATATAGCCTCCACATTGACTTCACATTGACTCTGCACCAGTACCCAATATATTATGATTTGTTGATTAACACTTTTGGGTTACTACATGATTCCATGTGTGTTATTTCATCATTTTGATGTCTTCACTATTATTCTACAATGTAGAAAATAGTAAAAATAAAGAAAAACCCTTGAATGAGTAGGTGTGTCCTAAACTTTTGACTGGTACTGTATATCCATTCACATGCGTTTCAAATATTTCAACGGTGACGATCGGATTGGAAAAACAAGGGCAAATATGCAGCCAAATCTTTTTAAGTACATACGTTAAAAGGGGGCAAAAGAAAGCCTCTGTGTCTGTTAAATTGGATGTGCATATGACATTTCAAAGGCCGTCAAAATGGAAAAGAGATGAATAAAGGAGTGGAACAAAATTGATTTACATCATAAATGCACAGGTTTCTTTTCAACAGGCCTCTTCAGAAATCTCTGGCTTTTAATGGTGGGCAAGTTCAAAGTGCCACTAGACTCCCACTGCTTTGGAGAGATGGAAGTATAGCACAGCCCCAGTCTCTCTACGTGTGTGCATGTGTGTGCGCACTACTTCTCTCCCTGTCCCAGTTAATCAAGCCCACCCCTGCCAACGTCCTTCTAGTGAGTATGCGAGGGGTATGGGGATGAGAGGGAAATGGTGCACATTCCTGTCTTCCTTTCTGTTCCCCCTTTTCCATCCCTTCATTTTTCACATCCCTGTTCTTTCTCTCTTCCTCACAAACCACTACTTTTACTTTTCGTATTTCTCATCCTCTTTTTTTCTCCCTGTTCCTTCTCCTTCCGCCTCGTTCCCTTCTTCTTTCCTCAGTGCTCCCAGAGTGTTGGCTAGGGATTGCTAGAAATGGTATCTTGGGGAACGACTCTAACATCCCGGCTCCGAAGGATCTCCGGATCCCGAGCGGAGCCAACCAGCCATTGCCCCACGGTGAAATCCCAGCATCAAAGCCGCAAATCTTTCCCTTTTCCTCCTCTCCTTTCTCTGTCTTTCTTTCTTCCATGGTGGCACTTCAAGCGGCTCCGAATGTTTAACTTCACACATCGTCCTCATTAGGGGCCCTCAAAGCCTTCCATTGATTCTAAAAGGCGCTCATTTGAATTTTTAATCACACATACTGTATGTATTGTAGCTGTGCTCAGCGCTATGCGTACTCTCGATAGCACTCGCGTCGCTTGTTCTCGGGGAAGCCGCTTCAAAGTCCGCTTAACCTCTTGAAGTTAAGACTTTTACTTAGCAGAAGCCACACATCACGGAGTATGGACGGAAATGACTTGGAATAGGGAGTAGAGATATTAGACTTACATGGTGGCTGTAATGACATAGTATTGTGATGGTAATGCAATGAAAGTGATAAGTTGTTATGGTGGTAACATTGCATTGTGATATCAGGCATCATTTGTGACGGTATCGACATAGAGTTCTGATGGAAGGGCTACATTGCGATGGTGGTGATAGTTTTGTGATTGTGATGATCGTGGCATAGTTTTGTGATGTCTTGGAAAGGGATATGTTGCGTTGGTGGGGGCTTGGCGATGAGATTGTGAAGTGCGAGGTTATATTGAGATGAGTAAGATCACAGTACTGATATTTATTAGGTACGGGACTAGAATCTCCTTGCCTAATAACCTAACAAGCACAGGTACTAGTGTTACTGCTCCTTCTAGTGTCACATGCATATTGTAGTTTGCCTATTGAAAACATCATCCATAATGTATACAACTCAGTCCGCGTGGTTGATATAGCTATATATAATACTCACACACAGAAACTATATGCATACAAAGCCTCAGCTAAGCTACAGAGAGACTTTGTCACTCAAGCAAGAACAGGGAGGGAGAAAAACCCTCAGATCTTTCTGCGAGAAGTACACCTTTGAATCAGAATTTCCTTGCAGAAAAAAAGCGCTTTGAAAATCTAATGCATAAACATTATCTTTGTTTTTTTCTTCTTCTCTCCTTCCCTCCCCTCACCTAAAGCGCAAGCTTCTGAGCGACTTGAGAACTTCCCTTTTAGAGTCCTCAGTAACTTAAATAAGAGGCGGTTGGGGATTTGGATATTGTTATGTCTCATCAAAGGGAAAGATCTTTAGCTATCCTCCCCTGCCTGTTCTCCTGGTGTCTGTCAACGCCATGTCTTTCAGAGAGAATTGTCTCCTCCAGACTGATATCTACCGTAATTTGATTTCTTCTTCCCTCTCTAGCTTTATGTCACTGGGTATGTTTTCAATATGTTTTTCAGGGCACCAGTTCCCCCAGTGGAATAGGTTAAAATATTAGCACTTGTTGAAAAGTAGAAGCGAATGACAATGACTTCATGCAGATGAAATGACCGTGCGGACTACAGTATGAAAGCAAAACGAATTGTAGATGAAATGGATAAAGAATCCTTTAACACCCAAATCTGACAAACGGCAGCCATTTTACATTGTGGGAGCTAAACAGTTATTAATTTGCAACTTATGATAACATTGGTGGCATCCACATTGGTGGCATCCACATTGGTGGCATCTGCTGCCTTCTCCATTTACATTCAACATCACATAAAAAAAACATTTCAAGGCAAAACAAAAGCTATTCTATATTTGATACTCTGCACCACCACCACCCCTTGTGACATTGAACGTCATCACTGCATACAAGTTCAAGGTTTTATAACTAAAACCTCAGTGGTTCCACATCAAACAGTGTTTGTTTCATTTCGACCCATGCAGGGGTTCTCTCTCTGGGACTTGATGGTGTAGTAGTTGCAGCCAATGAACGTTACATGTTACCTCTCTCTCTCTCTCTCTCTCTCTCTCTCTCTCTCTCTCTCTCTCTCTCTCTCTCTCTCTCTCTCTCTCTCTCTCTCTCTCTCTCTCTCTCTCTCTCTCTCTCTCTCTCTCTCTCTCTCTCTCTCTCTTCCACGAAACCACTCGTATCCCCTCCTCTCTTCACCCCCCCCCCATTCCCTCTCACCCTCCCTCGCTATCTCTTGCACCTGCTGCTGTGAACAGCATGATCCTTCTGTATTTCTGCTCATCCCTCGCTTCCCTACCTCCTCTCCCACACTCCATCCATCCCTCTGTTCCTTTCATGTGTGCTCTGCTGTCAAGCCCAGCTGGATCATGGTTGCCAGTGTAGTCACACGGTCTTTGTCGATGTGGCAGCCCTGTCTCGATACTGTGGGGTGTTACCACAGTATATCTGTTACTGTGGGGTGGTACCATAGTATATCTGATACTGTGGGGTGGTACCATAGTATATCTGTTACTGTGGGGTGGTACCATAGTATATCTGTTACTGTGGGGTGGTACCACAGTATATCTGTTACTGTGGGGTGGTACCACAGTATATCTGTTACTGTGGGGTGGTACCATAGTATATCTGTTACTGTGGGGTGGTACCATAGTATATCTGTTAGTGTGGGGTGGTACCATAGTATATCTGTTACTGTGGGGTGGTACCATAGTATATCTGATACTGTGGGGTGGTACCACAGTATATCTGTTACTGTGGGGTGGTACCACAGTATATCTGTTACTGTGGGGTGGTACCACAGTATATCTGTTACTGTGGGGTGGTACCACAGTATATCTGTTACTGTGGGGTGGTACCACAGTATATCTGTTACTGTGGGGTGGTACCATAGTATATCTGATACTGTGGGGTGGTACCACAGTATATCTGTTACTGTGGGGTGGTACCACAGTATATCTGTTTGTTTGGGGTGGTATCATAGTATATCTGATACTGTGGGGTGGTACCATAGTATATCTGTTTGTTTGGGGTGGTACCACAGTATATCTGTTTGTTTGGGGTGGTACCACAGTATATCTGTTTGTTTGGGGTGGTACCATAGTATATCTGTTTGTTTGGGGTGGTACCACAGTATATATGTTTGTTTGGGGTGGTACCATAGTATATCTGATACTGTGGGGTGGTACCACAGTATATCTGTTTGTTTGGGGTGGTATCATAGTATATCTGATACTGTGGGGTGGTACCACAGTATATCTGTTACTGTGGGGTGGTACCACAGTATATCTGTTTGTTTGGCGTGGTATCATAGTATATCTGTTACTGTGGGGTGGTACCATAGTATATCTGTTACTGTGGGGTGGTACCATAGTATATATGTTACTGTGGGGTGGTACCATAGTATATATGTTACTGTGGGGTGGTACCATAGTATATATGTTACTGTGGGGTGGTACCATAGTATATCTGTTACTGTGGGGTGGTACCATAGTATATATGTTACTGTGGGGTGGTACCATAGTATATCTGTTACTGTGGGGTGGTACCATAGTATATCTGATACTGTGGGGTGGTACCATAGTGTATCTGTTACTGTGGGGTGGTACCATAGTATATCTGTTACTGTGGGGTGGTACCATAGTATATCTGATACTGTGGGGTGGTACCACAGTGTATCTGTTACTGTGGGGTGGTACCATAGTATATCTGTTACTGTGGGGTGGTACCATAGTATATATGTTACTGTGGGGTGGTACCATAGTATATCTGATACTGTGGGGTGGTACCATAGTATATATGTTACTGTGGGGTGGTACCATAGTATATCTGATACTGTGGGGTGGTACCACAGTGTATCTGTTACTGTGGGGTGGTACCATAGTATATCTGTTACTGTGGGGTGGTACCATAGTATATCTGTTACTGTGGGGTGGTACCATAGTATATCTTGTATTGTGGGGTGATACCATAGTTTATCTGTTTGTTTGGGGTGGTATCATAGTATATCTGTTTGTTTGGGGTGGTACCATAGTATATCTGATACTGTGGGGTGGTACCACAGTGTATCTGTTATTGTGGGGTGGTACCATAGTATATATGTTACTGTGGGGTGGTACCATAGTATATCTGTTACTGTGGGGTGGTACCATAGTATATCTGTTACTGTGGGGTGGTACCATAGTATATCTGTTTGTTTGGGGTGGTATCATAGTATATCTGTTTGTTTGGGGTGGTATCATAGTATATCTGATACTGTGGGGTGGTACCATAGTATATATGTGTATTGTGGGGTGATACCATAGTATATCTGTTTGTTATGTGGGGTGGTATCATAGTATATCTGATACTGTGGGGTGGTACCATAGTATATCTGTTTGTTTGGGGTGGTATCATAGTATATCTGATACTGTGGGGTGGTACCATAATATATCTTGTATTGTGGGGTGATACCATAGTATATCTGTTTGTAGTTGGGGTGGTATCATAGTATATCTGTTTGTTTTGGGGTGGTATCATAGTATATCTGATACTGTGGGGTGGTACCATAGTATATATTGTATTGTGGGGTGGTACCATAGTATATCTGTTTGTTTGGGGTGGTATCATAGTATATATTGTATTGTGGGGTGATACCATAGTATATCTGTTTGTTTGTGGGGTGGTATCATAGTATATCTGATACTGTGGGGTGGTACCATAGTATATATTGTATTGTGGGGTGATACCATAGTATATCTGTTTGTTTGGGGTGGTATCATAGTATATCTGTTTGTTTGGGGTGGTATCATAGTATATCTGATACTGTGGGGTGGTACCATAGTATATATTGTATATGTTACTGTGGGGTGATACCATAGTATATCTGTTTGTTTGGGGTGGTACCATAGTATATATTGTATTGTGGGGTGATACCATAGTATATCTGTTTGTTTGGGGTGGTATCATAGTATATCTGATACTGTGGGGTGGTACCATAGTATATCTGTTTGTTTGGGGTGGTATCATAGTATATCTGATACTGTGGGGTGGTACCATAGTATATATTGTATTGTGGGGTGATACCATAGTATATCTGTTTGTTTGGGGTGGTATCATAGTATATCTGATACTGTGGGGTGGTACCATAGTATATCTTGTTACTGTGGGGTGATACCATAGTATATCTGTTTGTTTGTGGGGTGGTATCATAGTATATCTGTTTGTTTGGGGTGGTATCATAGTATATCTGATACTGTGGGGTGGTACCATAGTATATATTGTATTGTGGGGTGGTACCATAGTATATCTGTTTGTTTGGGGTGGTATCATAGTATATCTGATACTGTGGGGTGGTACCATAGTATATCTTGTATTGTGGGGTGATACCATAGTATATCTGTTTGTTTGGGGTGGTATCATAGTATATCTGATACTGTGGGGTGGTACCATAGTATATCTTGTATTGTGGGGTGATACCATAGTATATCTGTTTGTTTGGGGTGGTATCATAGTATATCTGTTTGTTTGGGGTGGTATCATAGTATATCTGATACTGTGGGGTGGTACCATAGTATATCTTGTATTGTGGGGTGATACCATATTATATCTGTTTGTTTGGGGTGGTATCATAGTATATCTGATACTGTGGGGTGGTACCATAGTATATCTTGTATTGTGGGGTGATACCATAGTATATCTGTTTGTTTGGGGTGGTATCATAGTATATCTGTTTGTTTGGGGTGGTATCATAGTATATCTGATACTGTGGGGTGGTACCATTGTATATCTTGTATTGTGGGGTGATACCATAGTATATCTGTTTGTTTGGGGTGGTATCATAGTATATCTGATACTGTGGGGTGGTACCATAGTATATCTGTTTGTTTGGGGTGGTATCATAGTATATCTGATACTGTGGGGTGGTACCATAATATATCTTGTATTGTGGGGTGATACCATAGTATATCTGTTACTGTGGGGTGGTACCATAATATATATTGTATTGTGGGGTGATACCATAGTATATCTGTTTGTTTGGGGTGGTATCATAGTATATCTGATACTGTGGGGTGGTACCATAGTATATATTGTTATTGTGGGGTGATACCATAGTATATCTGTTTGTTTGGGGTGGTATCATAGTATATCTGATACTGTGGGGTGGTACCATAATATATCTTGTATTGTGGGGTGATACCATAGTATATCTGTTTGTTTGGGGTGGTACCATAGTATATCTGATACTGTGGGGTGGTACCATAGTATATCTTGTGTTGTGGGGTGGTACCATAGTATATCTGATACTGTGGGGTGGTACCATAGTATATCTTGTGTTGTGGGGTGATACCATAGTATATCTGATACTGTGGGGTGGTACCATAGTATATCTGGTATTGTGGGGTGGTACCATAGTATATCTGATACTGTGGGGTGGTACCATAGTATATCTTGTGTTGTGGGGTGATACCATAGTATATCTGATACTGTGGGGTGGTACCATAGTATATCTTGTGTTGTGGGGTGGTACCATAGTATATCTGATACTGTGGGGTGGTACCATAGTATATCTTGTGTTGTGGGGTGATACCATAGTATATCTGATACTGTGGGGTGGTACCATAGTATATCTTGTGTTGTGGGGTGGTACCATAGTATATCTTGTGTTGTGGGGTGGTACCATAGTATATCTGATACTGTGGGGTGGAACCATAGTATATCTTGTGTTGTGGGGTGGTACCATAGTATATCTGTTTGTTTGGGGTGGTACCATAGTATATCTGATACTGTGGGGTGATACCATAGTATATCTGTTTGTTTGGGGTGGTATCATAGTATATCTGATACTGTGGGGTGGTACCATAATATATGTTGTATTGTGGGGTGATACCATAGTATATCTGTTTGTTTGGGGTGGTATCATAGTATATCTGATACTGTGGGGTGGTACCATAGTATATCTTGTATTGTGGGGTGATACCATAGTATATCTGTTTGTTTGGGGTGGTATCATAGTGTATCATATAATGTCGGTGGTATCATAATATATCTGATGCTGTGGGGTGGTATCATAATATATCTGATGCTGTGGGGTGGTATCATAATATATCTGATGCTGTGGGGTGGTATCATAATATATCTGATGCTGTGGGGTGGTATCATAATATATCTGATGCTGTGGGGTGGTATCATAATATATCTGATGCTGTGGGGTGGTATCATAATATATCTGATGCTGTGGGGTGGTATCATAGTATATCTGATGCTGTGGGGTGGTATCATAGTATATCTGATGCTGTGGGGTGGTATCATAGTATATCTGATGCTGTGGGGTGGTATCATACTATATCTGATTCTGTGGGGTGGTACCATAGTATATCTCATAGTGTGGGGTGGTATTCCTACGTCCCTTCCGTCTTCAAGAGAGCGAGAGTTGCACCCCTTCTGAAAAAACCTACACTCGATCCCTCCGATGTCAACAACTACAGACCAGTATCCCTTCTTTCTTTTCTCTCCAAAACTCTTGAACGTGCCGTCCTTGGCCAGCTCTCCCGCTATCTCTCTCTGAATGACCTTCTCGATCCAAATCAGTCAGGTTTCAAGACTAGTCATTCAACTGAGACTGCTCTTCTCTGTATCACGGAGGCGCTCCGCACCGCTAAAGCTAACTCTCTCTCCTCTGCTCTCATCCTTCTAGACCTATCGGCTGCCTTCGATACTGTGAACCATCAGATCCTCCTCTCCACCCTCTCCGAGTTGGGCATCTCCGGCGCGGCCCACGCTTGGATTGCGTCCTACCTGACAGGTTGCTCCTACCAGGTGGCGTGGCGAGAATCTGTCTCCTCACCACGCGCTCTCACCACTGGTGTCCCCCAGGGCTCTGTTCTAGGCCCTC
The DNA here is from genome assembly GCF_023373465.1 of Oncorhynchus keta. NCBI lineage: Eukaryota > Metazoa > Chordata > Actinopteri > Salmoniformes > Salmonidae > Oncorhynchus > Oncorhynchus keta. The sequence goes on along the minus strand of NC_068430.1, from coordinate 64,131,270 downwards.
TCTTATTCTCGCTATACACCAAGTCACTTGGCTCTGTCATAACCTCACATGGTCTCTCCTATCATTGCTATGCAGACGACACACAATTAATCTTCTCCTTTCCCCCTTCTGATGACCAGGTGGCGAATCGCATCTCTGCATGTCTGGCAGACATATCAGTGTGGATGACGGATCACCACCTCAAGCTGAACCTCAGCAAGACGGAGCTCCTCTTCCTCCCGGGGAAGGACTGCCCGTTCCATGATCTCGCCATCACGGTTGACAACTCCATTGTGTCCTCCTCCCAGAGCGCTAAGAACCTTGGCGTGATCCTGGACAACACCCTGACGTTCTCAACTAACATCAAGGCGGTGTCCCGTTCCTGTAGGTTCATGCTCTACAACATCCGCAGAGTACGACCCTGCCTCACACAGGAAGCGGCGCAGGTCCTAATCCAGGCACTTGTCATCTCCCGTCTTGATTACTGCAACTCGCTGTTGGCTGGGCTCCCTGCCTGTGCCATTAAACCCCTACAACTCATCCAGAACGCCGCAGCCCGTCTGGTGTTCAACCTTCCCAAGTTCTCTCACGTCACCCCGCTCCTCCGCTCTCTCCACTGGCTTCCAGTTGAAGCTCGCATCCGCTACAAGACCATGGTGCTCGCCTACGGAGCTGTGAGGGGAACGGCACCTCAGTACCTCCAGGCTCTGATCAGGCCCTACACCCAAACAAGGGCACTGCGTTCATCCACCTCTGGCCTGCTCGCCTCCCTACCACTGAGGAAGTACAGTTCCCGCTCAGCCCAGTCAAAACTGTTCGCTGCTCTGGCCCCCAATGGTGGAACAAACTCCCTCACGACGCCAGGACAGCGGAGTCAATCACCACCTTCCGGAGACACCTGAAACCCCACCTCTTCAAGGAATACCTAGGAAATGACTAAATGGGTAATATCTGTTAGTAAGGGGGTGGTATAATCCTTCTGTTAGTGTGGGGTGGTACCCCCCTGTCTCATATCCCCAACAAGATTTAGATGCAAGTGGCTGTTCCACTGGTTGTCATAAGGTGTATGCACCAATTTGTAAGTCGCTCTGGGGTGGTACTAAGAGATAGTGTGGGGTGGTACCATAGTCTGCTAAATGACTTAAATGTAAATGTAAATGTATCATAGTATATCTGTTAGTGTGGGGTGGTACCATAGAGTATCTGTTAGTGTGGGGTGGTATCATAGTATATCTGTTAGTGTGGGGTGGTATCATAGTATATCTGTTAGTGTGGGGTGGTACCATAGTATATCTGTTAGTGTGGGGTGGTATCATAGTATATCTGTTAGTGTGGGGTGGTACCATAGTATATCTGTTAGTGTGGGGTGGTACCATAGAATATCTGTTAGTGTGGGGTGGTACCATAGAGTATCTGTTACTGTGGGGTGGTATCATAGTATATCTGTTAGTGTGGGGGGGTGTCATAATATATTTGATACTGTGGGTTGGTATCATAGTACATCTTATACTATGGGGTGGTTTCATAGTACATCTGATACTGTGCGTGGTATCGTAGTGTATCTGTTGGTGTGGTAGCATAGTAAATCAGATTCTGAGGGGTAGTATCATAGTATATACTGTATGTTACTGTGGGGTGGTGCCATAGTATATCTGATACTGTGGGGTGTTACCATATGACACATGCTGTGTTGGAAGTCACATTGGATAAATAAACCTTTTCTAAATGACACATACTGTATATTAACCAGACTCCGTTGTTGGAATTGTTGAAAGCAAACAATAACAGAAATGGTGCCTGTAGGATACGTCTTGACTGCTCTATTCTACTGTAATTTCCCAGCCCAGCGTCCCATTCAAGATGAGATGAGTTCGACTTAATAGGAATTGAGACTATTGTGAATGGGCCTCATCAAAATGCAGACTGACCGACCCCTTCTCTTCACATTTGGTCATTTGAGGAAGATGTGTCAAGGCAACATCTGAACCATGTGTGGTCCTCTCCCACTCCTGTGGTCCATGGCTCTGTCAATGACACTGTGGTATCAAACACCAGCAAAGCCAACGCGGGTGGTGGAAAGTGTGTGTGTGAGAACAGAGAGAGGAAAACGAGAAAGAAACGAGAAAGAAAGAGAAATAAAGAGCAATATTGTGATTAGCTGACAGTGTTGAAATGGTCAGAGAGAGCTATTAACAGAATCCCCCACAGTGGGAGAATTACTAACAGAGCCCTGGCGTCCCAAAGAAAGATTACATTGTTTTTCATTACAAAACAGGCAAAGGCCTTGTTTGGTGAGGTTTGTATATAAAATATGTATCCATAGTTTATTTTGAGGTTCCTGAATGCAATGTTTCTCATCGAAAATCCCATGGAGCCACACATGCGAGCACACACACACAAACACAGAGTCCGCTGTATAGCTTTTCCTGAGTGTGTGCTTTCCAAAGATGGCGCTTCGCTTTGGTGGTGGCAGATATATTGCCTGGGCTCATTGACTTCAGCCTAATCCTCCACCCCTCTCACCCCACACCCCCTCACCCTCCACCCCTTACCCTCCTCACCCTGCACCCCTAAGCTCATGACAGCCTCTCCTCATACAGCCACAGATGGGAGGCCCAGCCCCTTGATCTGTATGTAAACCAAGCCCCGGCCAAGCTGAAAAGGTCACACGGCTGCTGCTCCCTTTTAAACAGACAGCTTTAACAACCTCTCTCACCCTCTCATCCCACAGCTCCTTGTCCTCCCAGACACACACATTGACTTTGACTATGTAGAGGAATATACATACACACACACACACACACACACACACACACACACACACACACACACACACACACACACACACACACACACACACACACACACACACACACACACACACACACACACACACACACACACGCACACACACTTCTCTCATGATCTTCCAATCCATTCCTTAGTCTCTGTAAACTTCACTTCTAACGTAGTTTAACTTCCATCATACTTTGAATACTCAACCAGAAATACCTGTCTTCTACCCATGCTCTCATTTACATATGCAAAAAAAAATATCATCATCAAAGGTGAGCCTCCAACAATCAGCAATCATTCAATTAGAGTGCAACAATTTTCCCTCTCATTTGCTCTCCAAAAACGAACACAGGGGGGGGAAGAGTCTTTGAAAAGCACACTTCTACGTTATCGTTTCATCTCATGGCAAAAACAATTTCTCCCCATTATCCTCGCAGCAGGGGAGCCACTGTCTCGTGCGCTTCACCGCTTTATGAGTAAAGAGAAAAATGATATTTTACTCTGATACCTTGTACTCCGGATATATTAAACAGAATCAAAGACGACATTTACATACAGTTAGCGTTTCATGTGTGAGGAGTTTGAGACAGGAACAGCTTTCTCTCCGAATAAAGGAGGGGGGCTTCACCTTTCTGAACTGAGCAGAGAGAGGGAGGGAGAGAGCAAGAGAATCGAGCGACAGAGAGAAAGAGACACAGGGAAGAGACTCAGGAAAGGAGGTTCCCGCTGACTCCTCAGTGTCTGATGCAATTTCCTTTTGTCATATTGTCAACACAACTCCTCCTTTTCCAAGTCCTTGTCTTCGTGTAACGCACCTGTCATAATTTGGCGACGAAAGATGCGAAAGCCCAGGACGCCTTCGCCTCCTCTACTTTCCTGCCACGCTAATCAGCGTCTGTAATCTACAGTAAGTGTAATGGTTCCTGTCATATCCCTGTGTGTTTCACCAATCTCACAATGCTGCAAGGCAGCAGAACTATCAGTTCCTCTGTAATGAGAGAGAGACAAGCTCAAAATGAGTGGGACCTCCTCCTGGTAAGATGTCTCCCACTGCTTGTAGCAAATAACACTCAGTGAAATTGATCTGTGCGTTTCGTCTGTCTCGGTCTAGTCTCAGTGTCACTCATTTCAGACTTGTATTGAGGCACTCTTATCATGAATAAGGGTCTACATGAGGCTGAACCTAACTTGGGAAACATGCCTGGACATTTGTGCAAATCTCCCATTGATGTCACTGTAAGATTTGCATGGTTAAATTAAGATTCTTCCAGTGCAGTATAATGTAAATTCTAAATACAGTTATCTACTGTTGGTGTTGCCTAAATACTGTAGTCCACACAGACACATTTCATCTAGGTACCATATGTGGACATTTAATCCAGCTCACCATAGATCAGAGCTCACAGATGCCCTTCTGTATATGTGTTGTGTTTCTAACTGTCCAGCTGTGTGTCTAACCGTCTAGCGGTGTGTCTAACCGTCCAGCTGTGTGTTTAACCGTCCAGTTATGTGTCTAACCGTCTAGCTGTGTGCCTAACAGTCCAGCTGTGTGTCTAACCGTCCAGCTGTGTGTTTAACCGTCTAGCTGTGTGTCTAACCATCGAGCTGTGTGTCTAAGCGTCCAGCTGTGTGTCTAACCGTCCAGCTGTGTGTCTAACCGTCCAGCTGTGTGTCTAACCGTCCAGCTGTGTGTCTAACTGTCTAGCTGTGTATTTTACCGTCTAGTTGTGTGTCTAAGCATCCAGCTGTGTATTTGACGGTCTAGCTGTGTGTCCAGTTGTGTGTCTAAGCATCCAGCTGTGTGTCTAAGCGTCCAGCTGTGTGTCTATGCATCCAGCTGTGTGTCCAGCTGTGTGCCTAACCATCGAGCTGTGTGCCTAACCGTCCAGCTGTGTGCCTAACAGTCCAGCTGTGTGTCTAACCTTCCAGCTGTGTGTTTAACCGTCCAGTTATGTGTCTAACCGCCTAGCTGTGTGTCTAACCATCTAGCTGTGTGTCTAAGCGTCCAGCTGTGTCTAACCGTCCAGCTGTGTGTCTAACCATCCAGCTGTGTGTCTAACCGTCCAGCTGTGTGTCTAACCATCTAGCTGTGTGTCTAACCGTCTAGCTGTGTGTCTAAGCATCTAACTGTGTGTCTAAGCGTCCAGCTGTGTGCCTAACCGTCCAGCTGTGTGCCTAACCGTCCAGCTGTGTGCATAACCGTCCAGCTTTGTGTCTAACCGTCCAGCTGTGTGTCTAAGCATCCAGCTGTGTGTCTAAGCGTCCAGCTGTGTGTAACCGTCCAGCTGTGTCTAACTGTCCAGCTGTGCCTAACCGTCCAGCTGTGTGCCTAACCGTCCAGCTGTGTGTCTAGCTGTGTGTTTAAGCGTCTAGCAGTGTCTAAGCATCTATGCTAGGTATTTATGACTATGGATTCTCTCTTCTGCCTGGGGAGAAAAGCACGCTCTGTACCTTGTCACTCCCATTGGCCTTGGTGTTATTCTAAAACTCTGTCGTTTACGAGCTGACGCTCTACATTTTCCATACGGACCCCAGCTCTGTTTATGTCCTCTCCTGCACAGGGATGGACATTCAACAGTCAACATCACAGAGTCACATAGCAGTTTCCTTTGGTTCTGAGTGTCTGAATGGATCTTGTGTAAATACTGTCTCAGAACAGACTCTCACTCAGAGATGGGGTGGTTGGATTCTCCCAACACCTAGTAAGGTAAACCTGTTGATACGGATTAGATTTTTTAAAAACGAGTGGGGATCTAGCAGAGCTTTTACCTAGGAATAGTTCTTTAGATCTCGTTGTGGAATGCCCGCTTGGAGTTGGGATGTACGTCATGGAGAGATTTCTCAACTTTTCAAAGGAAGAGGTAGAGTACTATGCAGTGTGTTTGTACCAGCGCAGTAACGGAAATACACAGTAAAATACAACCACACAAAGAAAACAGGACCATATCTATTCTCTCTCCCCCTCACCTTAATCCCCAAAATACCTCCATTGCCCTTCCATCTGTCCACCTTCCTCCCTCCCTCCATTTCCTGGCCCTCTATCTCTGGTTGCCCTCCTCTCTGCCCCAGCTCTAGTTAATGAAGTCTGTGCTATTGTGTAATCTCACCGTGATCGGGCCCTCTCACCTCCCTGTGCTGACTCAGGTGTCTCCCAACAGAGGGCCATTGTTCCCCTCATCCTTCACTGAGGCCGACTGGCACAAGCACGCACCTGTACCCAACAAAGGAACCCTTATTCTCCTACCTAACTAGGGCTTTACCAGGATACTAACACACTCCAAATAGCTAAAGAGCTCACTGAATCACCTCTGTATCTGGAGAGCGAGAGAGCGAGAGAGAGCGAAATGTTGGAGACAACACGCCCGAGTTGTTGTTTGCACAAGCTGGTGTCATATTTGATTATGTTGGACAGCACATCAGGGGGGTTGCTGCGGGAGGGAAAGAAGCAGCAGAGGGAGGGAGAGGCGGAGACGGGCACAGCCGAGAACAGTCGCTTGGCAAAACCAGGATGTCTGGAAGTGTGTGGGTTGGTGGATTTCCGTGCAGAAGCATTGCAGAAATGAGTGCAGGTGTGAGTACTGTTCTTCCTCTCCTTTCCATCGGGGATGACTTACATTGATGTGGCTCACGCTTTCTAAAACAAACATCACTGATTACTACCATTATTCCCCACCTAAAAGCAAAAGAGCAGGGGTGGCGGGGAAGCTCTCAAAGATCTCTGTTTGCAGAGATTTCTGAGATGTGACACTGGCATCACCTGTAGCCGGGGCCGGGGGGAGGTCCAGGTTCTGGAGACGGCTGCAGTGTATCATTAAGGTGTCAGGTGTTGGGGAATGTGGTGTCCTCTGGCAGGATGCTATGTTTACTGCACACCAGGGGGTGAAACCTTAACACAACAACATCAACAGGGAGGGCTCATCTCAATGGGAGCCGACTAGGTCACAGAGAATGGAGAAGCTGCAGCAACACACAAATGCATGATCTCGCGCATGCATTCACGTATGCACACACACACACACACACACACGCACAAACGCACTCGCACGCGCACATGCACGCACACCCACACACACCCTCCTCCCTTCCCTCGGGCAAAGGCTTACTTTACCCTGGCAAGCTGAGTAGTGTGATTATACAGAGATATTTCCTGCCTATTTCCTCCTGATTCTGGGAATCTTTCAACCAGGATTTTCTTCTTTTTTTTAACCTATAGGAATTTTGTGAAAGTTTTCATTATTTTGCAACCCTAGACAAGTAGCAGTTCCACGTTGGGATGTTCCAGGGAGTATGTGAGTATGCAAGGAGTTCTGACAATAATCTTGGAGGAGAGCGGCGGTGTGGTTTGGGGGATACTTTCAACTATGGCCGGACAAACTCAGGAAGTGGATGACTTTGTCCCTGTTACCAAAATTCAGATACGATGACACAAAGAATAGACAGAGAAATTCTTGATCGTCTGAACACATAATTTCCCCATACCCACCTCCCCCGATATCATAAACTCTACCCTTCAGGAGGCCACTGTAAAAGTTGGTGCAGAGAAGAAGTGTTTAAAAAAAGAATAATAATCTAAGTGGGTTATGTGCCACACCACCGGTGGAACATGGCAGGAGGGGGAAGAGAAAGGGGGAAGAGAAAGGAGGAGGAGGCCTTTTGTCATTTCACATGTGACAGGAGAGAAGCGAGGGATGGAAATAGAACAATGGGGAAAAAAATGCAATGCTTCTGAAGAGGCCCTCAAAGACTTCCAACTCAGACTGATAAAAGCTCCTCTCCTACTTCATATAACCCCCTACACACACACACACACACACACACCTCTGTAGAGAATATCTTCAAGCTTCGCCGCACACACACAACAAACTTAAACATCCGTTCTACCGGGGGTATATGACGATGGTGACAGTTTCAAGCTAAGAACATGTCTCGGAAACAGAGTTGCGGCGCTGTTGACGCCAGTCACACCTTGATGAAAGTTGAGTAAACAACAAACATGGACAAACCCTGGTCACACCAACTCAATGTAAAGACACACAAAAACAACACACAATACTATCATTTTGTCAGATGTGTGCGTACTGGTAGCGAAGTCACGTGCAGGAGAGCAGAGATTTGTGAACAGGCGCACACTTTATTTAGGCAAAACGTGCAAAATGTGCAAAACAGTCACAAGAATTATGTTTAACAATAAACGTCTTCGTGAAAAATAACACAGAAAAAACTAAGCCAGTCTGGCGCGTCAACAACACACACGTAACACAAACAATCTGACACAAAGACATAATGGCGAACAGAGGAATAAATACATGTAGATTGATTGGGGAATGAAAACCAGGTGTGCAGGGAACAAGACAAAACAAATGGATACATGAAAAATGGAGCAGCGATGGCTAGAAAGCCGGTGTTGTCGACCGCCGAACGCCGCCCGAACAAGGAGAGGAGCCGACTTCGGCGGAAGTCATGACACATATTTGCATAAGAAATGGCCACCACTGTTGTGTTGATAGGAGAGAGACGGATTGTGGGTTGTTGCATTGATGTGCTATTATGACAAAAGGACAGCGTAGGACTGTGGTAACAACGAAAAAACTCTGTGACACTGTTCCTCTGATGCCCGCACTCTATTCCTTCTCTGCTATTGCATGCATTAGGTCTATTGACATCTGCCATGTGATTGAAATTAGGTTTACCTGAACATGATATGATATATATAATAACCAAGTGCAAATCGGGCAAACCACAGAGCACACCATACTTGTTCAGTTTACTTACCCCTGGCAATCGTGTAGGCCTTAATGTCAATCGCTGATACACCCAAGGTAGAAGTAGGGTAGGATATTAGCTTACACTAGTCACAGCCCAGCCCTTAACCATGAGGGGGAAAAGATGCAAAACTGAGCTGAGATCAGTGTCTAGGCATAACTACTCAAGGAATATCAGAAGCAGTGCTGTGAAATAGATATCAAATAAGTAAATACCCTGTATGCACACCACTCACTCTCTTGCTTCATGTCAGGTAATGCTGGCAGATGCTTTGTGGCAAACACTAGACTGATGAAGCCTCAACACGAAGGACTCAAAACAAGTCCATTCTTATACAGTGCTGCTATCGCTAAGCTATATTGGTGACAGTGATGGAGTGTTTCCCCTCCTTCCACACATGTCACGATATGACTTAAAAATGAGAGGTTGTCACTGTCGAAATCAGATTTGAGCATGTGTGTGTGTGTGCCTGTCCATGTGTGGTCAACAATTTTGGCCCATTGCAGGACATTTGTTTAATGTGTGTATTTGGTATATGTTTGCACCTCGTTATTTGTCATGACAACTCTTCATAAAAAAAATAGTCTGCCTCTCTTTCATCTGGTCCCTCTTTCTCACCGGCTATGGTGCTATGGAGGAGCCCGCGATGGGAAGCTAATTAAGGTTGCGCAGGCTTGGTATGGGGCGGAGGGTCTGCTGGCTGGCAAACCCATGGCGGCTCCCTCCATGTGACATGATTGATTCGGACTGTCACAGTGCTCAGCTGGGCATCAGCGCACGGTGACAAATAAATAATGACATCGTCTTGCGCTAACCCAAACCCCACCACCACTACCCAGTGCCATTGTTAGCCAGACATCAAAGCACAATGGAGGCATATTAGCATTTTAATCAGAGGGTTAGGCGGAGGCTGGCGCACGGGCACCCGGTGGAGGGGTACTCACTTTCATCTGGGGGCGCCCCCTCTTACACCCCCCACCCTCGCCCTAAAACGGCACAAAGGGCCGTGTCGGGGGTTACGTCGTGACCTGTTGGTGGAACATTAACAAGACCTATCTGCAGTCAGAACTTCAATTAGCACTTCAGACTTTGGCCCCGTTTCGTCCACAAGTACCTCTCTTTTTCATCTTTACCGGTGGCGGCATTTGTTTGGGGGCAGAAGAAGGTCCCGGAATACAGAGCTGGCTAGCTACCTCCTCTTGCCTTGTGTACAGGGCCTCCCTTGGACATGCAGATAATTAGGCCTATATTTCTGGTGAGAGGACAAAGATAATGCTAATTCTATTCATCATAGAGGTTCTCGACTAATTATGAACGGAGCCTCTCTCGTTCTCCCTCTGTCTCTCCCTCCCCAAGCGAACAATTGCACGGCCGAGTGGTTAAGGTGAAAAGGAACGGGGTTGGAGTTGGGAATCAAATGGGATTAAGCCTGTATGCTTGTGTCCCTCAACCCTCTCCGGGATAATTCCTCTCATGAAGTACCTGGAATAATGTTTTTGCTCTTTTTGATGGAGAGCGGCTGGACTCAGGGAAGTAACTGGAGCCCTGCAAAAACAGAATCCAGACAAATGGAATAAACTTTGTCACCTGGTGAAATCCCCAAAACCGTCACCATACTCACAGTGGCACGTTAAAATGCGTCACAATTATCTAACGTACCTAAAAACATTGGTCAGAGTGTTGTATACTAAGACACTACTAAGCTGCTATTACTACTTAGTGGTTGTTTAAGTGTAGGAGTGGGAATGAGCAGTAGTAGGCATCGAGTATCAAAAAGTGTCTGCATGTCATCACCCTTTCCAGGGTGGCATGTAACTCTTCCACTCTATTGCCCCGCCTGTGGCAGGTGCCACTGTCAGTGGCTCTCTTTCATCGGAGAAAGGGAGGGAGGAAGGTAGAGAGCCCCAAGGCCTCCTTTCAACACCCTCTCGCGACCCCCCCCCTCCCCCTTCCACCCAAGCCCCCATACCATCGGCCCCCACTCCCCCTGATCCTCAGGTTCCAGCCCCTGCTGCTTGTCAGTCTGACTCATACTTCCTTACCGCAAAGAGCCAGTCCCACACCACAGCCATGAGAGTCAATGCGGATCTGAAAATCTCCGCTGCCCAAAACCGGACGACCTAGATGTCTCTGTCACCACAACATACCAGGTGGCACATGCACAGTTCAGAGGATGCCTGTCTAGGACACGCTGTTCGGTTGACTCATGTTTGCATTGTTTAAACACACCTCAATTATTGATCCGACCACAAAGATTAGTGCTCAAAGGCCAGCACTATGATATTGAACGGTCGACAATATCGACACTACAGTCTACAGAGGATTATCTGACCGGGGGGGGCGAGTGTGATCTGTGAGAGGAGTGGCAAAAACCTATGAACTATCACCGAAACAATAGAAAAATGGGGTTAGCAACAGCGACGCTAACGCTAACTCGAGTCTAATCTGCATGATCATCATCACACTAGCGATCAAACAGGGTGAGTGGCTAAATAATAGATCACAGTAGGGGCCTGTCACCACAGTTGTTTTCATGTACTCAGCAGCACCACCACGAGACTAAGAAGATGTTCCTCGCAGTTTAACTCTGCATCCTCTGTTTGTCTACCGTGGAATTTAGGCAAGTTTGCCCCCCACACGTTTTGCATTCGCCTGTCCTCGGTTGCATGCGTTATGGGCGCATACGACCTGAATTCAAAGAGGTGGACAGGGAAGAGGGAGGACGATCCAACAGATACACGAGATAGATACAGTACATTTATCGGGGCGATTTAAATAAAGGTCGATGTCAAGCAGAGGTTACGTTGTCTCCCCCAACTCCTCTTCGAAAGACGACTATGAAAGGGACTGATGTGCGCCACAAAACGAAAGAGACAAAGACGCAAGGAGGGGGAAAAAAGAGGGGAGAAAGGGTGCTGATTATGATGATGGAGAAGAAAGGGAACAGAGGCGAGGAGAGAGAAAACTAAACTTGAGTCATCATCGCTAATCGGGTTATGGTTACTTTCATGTGTCAGTGGCGAACACAGTGTACTTCTATCACGAGTGACTTTTAGCAAACACTCGATGGCAAAGGATTACGTTCGTCAGAGGGGGGCCCTTTGAAAGCGATATGCAAATTTAGCCATGAGTGCAAAGAACAGCATCAAATATGTGCCAGTGAATAGCCAAGGGACTTTCAAGTCTTTAATATCCTTCAGAAGTATTTTATCTCCGCACCACAACCTGCGTTCGCAGCACAAACAGGAAAGAGACAGTCGAGGCTTCAAAGCAAAGCGCCACCAGTCCACGGGTTTCATTTCAGATCAGGCTTAATAAAGGTTATCGTCCGGTACGCTAATGAAACAAAAGCCAGCATCACATAAGTGAGGGTGCGCTAGCATGTTTTGCATGTTTTCAATTAGTTTTCAATCCTCCTTCTCCTTCTTCATCCACGAGTCGTTAGTTGTTTTTTTTTGGTGGCGTTTTAAGTTCCGCATCAAAGCGACTGGAAACAATATGCGACCCGTCTGACTCTAACTCTCTTCTTGGTCTCGTTCCTTGCTCTCTCTCACTCTCCCGCAGTCTGCGTTCGGGAATCAGAGCGGGGTGGCGCTCGTTTGATAGCTTGATAGTGATTTGTTTTGATCGTCGACTCCTTTGTCCCTCTCTTTGGGTCTGAAAGAAATGGGGGATTAGAATGAGACGGAGGGAGCAAGAATAAAAAAATAACACGTTTCCTTTTTCTTTCCTTTTAAGTTCCTTATTTTTTTGTCTAAACCCTTGCAAAAAAAAGATTGCAGTTTTGAAACTGCAGTAAAAGTGCAGTAACTGTAGTCGACTGTGGTATTTTGGACTGTTGCAATTGCAGAGTAACTGCAGTATACTACAGTTGAACTGCAGTTATATTTTACTCTAACTGCAGTTACACCTCAAAATTATGGCATAAAAAAATTGTTACTTTGGACGCAGTATTTGCAACATACTGTAAATGTACTGCACTCTAACTACAGTTGTAATGCAGTGTACTGCAGTTATACTGTACTCTGATTGCAATCTTTTTTCAAAATGGAATCTTGCAAAATCGTGAGCCTCGAAGTGTCTCGCTATGCTTTAAAAAATAAAATAATAATAATAATCTGAATGATTGAGCTCACAACAGGCAAAAACAGGCCACCATGCCAACGTAAATTAGACCAAATGTGTTCCTGTGGACTTAACAGTACCCCAATTAAAGAACCAAGAGGAGTCAGGATAGATGTGATTTAAACGTGGCAGTAACTGCTAAAGAACAGTCTCTTTACCATCCCACATCAAGGCAAGAAGAGAACGGGGAAGTAGAGAGAAAGAGAGACTATCAGCAGAGGGCCCCGTCTGTAGATGAAAGCGTTGGGAAAATCAAAGCGGGCCCCTACTCATTATACCTTGGTGGGATGCCTTCATCCACACTCCCCACCATCACAGCCCATGGGGTGCCACACTAGGAGTGGACAGGGTGGTGAAGGTGAACCACTGTTTGCACATTTCGTGCACTTAATGGCCAAACGTTGGGTTTTTACTGTGGGGGGTAAAAATAGGTATAGGTAGGTCTATGTTCCTCAAACCTAGCTGTTGCCTGACCTCCATTGTCTCTGTGTACCCCCAGACATTTAGAGTAATACAATGGATTCCAGGCTCACTCATTTGATCCACTATGGGAGTACACCTGGTCTGCAGACCTTGGGGGTATAGCAAAGCCTTGAAACCACAGACATGTGAGTCAAGCCACTGGCATTGAGGAGAGTAGGCTGCAGGGAGCACTGGGGACGAAGCAGCACTGCACCCTGCCTGATATGAAATCCCCAGACACAGACAGCTCTGTCTGTAGGACCAGCAAAACTCGGAGAGAGATAAGAACCGCAAAGAAAAGAAAGGGATCTATAGAGGAGGAAAAGAGGGAGGACAAAAAGGACAAACTATCTGATAAGACATGACTCCATGTGTATGAAACACATGGCCTCTTTTCTAGGGGGCCCTGTCCGGGACAGTCATCCACCACCATCTCCCCCTTCCCAGACATGTTCCCTCCCCTCCCTCTGTTGTTCGTTTTATCTCTGTGAAAAAATTATGAAAGCGAGCGCTCGCGACTGTGTCTCCATTGATGTTAGAATACACAACCAGCAGATTCAAAAACGCAGTCTGAGATCAAAGCGAAAGGGGTTCTCGCTCCAATAAAATTATAAGCGCGGAGGAGTCTGGGGCACAGAGCTAATTTGCTAAGACTGTGAGGCAAAAAGTCGTTAAAGAATGGCCCGTAAGTAGGCATTAAATGAAAATGCCTGCGATTCCTCAGGATTAGCATAAGAACCTTTTCTTGCCAGGCCAGTTAATAATATTCATTTAAAATAAATACATGAGAAAATGAATCTGTTTGAAAAGAGGGCGATTGCACATATTTATTGAAGGGGGCCGTCGAAATGAAAGAAAGAGAATCTCGGAGAGCGCTTGAAGGAATGTGCACTCGCCGGCCTTTGAAGTTCTGGAGACTGGGAAAATGAAAGTCCTTACAGTTTTTTTTTGAGGAAGAGTCAGGTCCTAGTCTGAGTCACACCCTATTTAGTGCACTATCTTTGGCCCAGTATAGGGGATAGGGTGCAATTTTGAATGTTGCCTTAGGCTTAGTGGGCCTATGGGTAAGTCATTGATAAATTATGTAATTAGTGAGTTGACACAAATGTGCTCATTTATTGTGGAATACTGTTCTAATAGGTGAATGAACGTTGGTTATTTACCATGGCTAATCAAATCAAATTGTATTTGTCAAATACACATGGTTAGCAGATGTTAATGAGAGTGTAGCGAAATGCTTATGCTTCTAGTTCCGACAGTTTAGTAATAACCAACAAATAATCTAACTAACAAGTCCAAAACTACTGTCTTATACACAGTGTAAGGGGATAAAGAATATGTACATAAGGATATATGAATGAGTGATGGTACAGAGCAGCATAGGCAAGATACAGTAGATGGTATCGAGTACAGTATATACATATGAGATGAGTATGTAAACAAAGTGGCATAGTTAAAGTGGCTATTGATACATGTATTACATATGGATGCAGTCGATGATATAGAGTACAGTATATACGTATGAATATGAGATGAATAATGTAGGGTAAGTAACATTATATAAGGTAGCATTGTTTAAAGTGGCTAGTGATATATTTACATCATTTCCCATCAATTCCCATTATTAAAGGGGCTGGAGTTGAGTCAGTGTCAGTGTCAGTGTGTTGGCAGCAGCCACTCAATGTTAGTGGTGGCTGTTTAACAGTCTGATGGCCTTGAGATAGAAGCTGTTTTTCAGTCTCTCGGTCCCAGCTTTGATGCACCTCTACTGACCTCGCCTTCTGGATGATAGCGGGATGAACAGGCAGTGGCTCGGGTGGTTGATGTCCTTGATGATATTTATGGCCTTCCTGTAACATCGGGTGGTGTAGGTGTCCTGGAGGGCAGGTAGTTTGCCCCCGGTGATGCGTTGTGCAGACCTCACTACCCTCTGGAGAGCCTTACCGTTGTGGGCGGAGCAGTTGCCGTACCAGGCGGTGATACAGCCCTCCAGGATGCTCTCGATTGTGCATCTGTAGAAGTTTGTGAGTGCTTTTGGTGACAAGCCAAATTTCTTCAGCCTCCTGAGGTTGAAGAGGCGCTGCTGCGCCTTCTTCACGATGCTGTCTGTGTGAGTGGACCAATTCAGTTTGTCTGTGATGTCTGTGTATGCCGAGGAACTTAAAACTTCCTACCCTCTCCACTACTGTTCCATTGATGTGGATAGGGGGGTGTTCCCTCTGCTGTTTCCTGAAGTCCACAATCATCTCCTTAGTTTTGTTGACGTTGAGTGTGAGGTTATTTTCCTGACACCACACTCCGAGGGCCCTCACCTCCTCCCTGTAGGCCGTCTCGTCGTTGTTGGTAATCAAGCCTACCACTGTTGTGTCGTCCGCAAACTTGATGATTGAGTTGGAGGCGTGCGTGGCTTACGCAGTCGTGGGTGAACAGGGAGTACAGGAGAGGGCTCAGAACGCACCCTTGTGGGGCCCCAGTGTTGAAGATCAGCGGGGTGGAGATGTTGTTGCCTACCCTCACCACCTGGCAGGGTAGCCTAGTGGTTCGAGTGTTGGACTAGTAACCAAGAAGTTGCAAGTTCATATCCCTGAGCTGACAAGGTACAATTCTGTCGTTCTGCCCCTGAACAGGCAGTTAACCCACTGTTCCTAGGCCGTCATTGAAAATAAGAATTTGTTCTTAACTGACTTGCCTAGTTAAATAAAGTTGTTTTTTTTAAATGGGGTAAGACATTAATCAATGACATTTCCACCTTTATTCTCCCTCTCAAAAAGACAGCAATAAGTTTGTTGAATTCCCAATGTGTTATCAATGCGCTATCAACCATGTAACAGCATGGTTGATAGATGGGAATACAATGTCAGATATTTTGTATTTTTACAACTTTATTCGTTATCACTGTGCTTCATCTAATAGCACAACAAAACGACCTGGATTGCAGTTGAGATTACATTAAAGTGATCAATGCTGTTCGATATTCTCCGCAGATTATTATTGCAATTAGGAAGATCTCCACAGACCTGCGACTTTTGTATGCTATCTTGAACATGAACACTTTCTATGATTACATAAGAAGACATTTATAGTCACAGTTACTTCAAAAAAAGGTATCTAATCACTCGTCCAATTCTTTAAATGACATTTTTGGTTTAGTTGGAGACGTGAACATATAATTTGCTCACTTGACGACAAGTGATTTGGGTATTTACTGTATTGCAAAAGTGATATTGAATTGTGTTTGGTTGTCAACACAACCAAGTATCTACATTTGAAGGAGATGTATCTTTTGTGCCACTGACTTAGTCCGGCTTTAATTCCAGTTGGACTACAAATTAATAATTGATATGTTGGATTCACATCTCCGTCTCAACCAAAAAGAAAAGTTAATGAATAAATCAAAATCAAATTTGATTTAGTTCTATTCTTTAACTTAGATTTTTGGTTGAGATGGAAACGTGAATCCAACATATTAATTAATACATTTGAAGTCAACCAAAGCTTGAAACCCTAGATCTGTATGTATTGCTTACGTTTTGTTGAACCCTGGGTTGAATTGAAACAATGGCTTTTGATGACTTCGCATAATGATGTTTCCACCTCCAGGCTCCTTGCTTCGCGGTTGGGATGGTGTCCTTGGGATTGTACTCATCCTTCTTCTTCCTCCAAACACAGTGAGTGGAGTTTAGACCAAAAAGCTCTA
The DNA here is from genome assembly GCF_023373465.1 of Oncorhynchus keta. Lineage (NCBI taxonomy): Eukaryota > Metazoa > Chordata > Actinopteri > Salmoniformes > Salmonidae > Oncorhynchus > Oncorhynchus keta. The sequence goes on along the minus strand of NC_068430.1, from coordinate 64,114,448 downwards.
TTTTTGTCTCATCAGACCATATGCCCTTCTCCCATTCCTCCTCTGGGTCATCCAGATGGTCATTGGCAAACTTCAGACGGGCCTGGACATACGCTGGCTTGAGCAGGGGGACCTTGCGTGCGCAGCAGGATTTTAATAAATGACGGCGTAGTGTGTTACTAATGGTTTTCTTTGAGACTATGGTCCCAGCTCTCTTCAGGTCATTGACCAGGTCCTGCCGTGTAGTTCTGGGCTGATCCCTCACCTTCCTCATGATCATTGATGCCCCATGAGGTGAGATCTTGCATGGAGCCCCAGACCGAGGGTGATTGACCGTCATCTTGAACTTCTTCCATTTTCTAATAATTGTGCCAACAGTTGTTGCCTTCTCACCAAGCTGCTTGCCTATTGTCCTGTAGTCCATCCCAGCCTTGTGCAGGTCTACAATTTTATCCCTGATGTCCTTACACAGCTCTCTGGTCTTGGCCATTGTGGAGAGGTTGGCATCTGTTTGATTGAGTGTGTGGACAAGTGTCTTTAAAACAGGTAACGAGTTCAAACAGGTGCAGTTAATACAGGTAATGATTGGAGAACAGGAGGGCTCCTTAAAGAAAAACTAACAGGTCTGTGAGAGCCAGAATTCTTACTTGTTGGTAGGTGATCAAATACTTATGCCATGCAATAAAATGCAAATTCATTACTTAAAAGTCATACAATGTGATTTTCTGGATTTTTGTTTTAGATTCCATCTCTCACAGTTGAAATTACAGACCTCTACATGCTTAGGAGGAAAACCTGCAAAATCGGCAGTGTATCAAATACTTGTTCTCCCCACTGTATATCAATTTGCAACCAATGTAAAAAATAAATAAAAAACTCATTGAGTTAATAATGCCGCATACGAACATGGTCTCTTTTTTGTTTTCTTGAGTAAGGCAGCTCCTTAATGCTGGTGTTTCAGCCTAGCTCAGTGCTTTCTGTAGTGGTGGCAAAGCCAGCAGAAAATACAAGGTGTAGTCGTTGCACCTTGATTGGCTCAGTCTGTTGTCACTCATAGGGACAGTACTTCACTGCAAAATCTACCGGGAAAGCTTGAAAATTCAAGCCCCTTGGGTGCTGCCATAGAGTTACATTAGAAGTGCCCATCCAAGAAAGCTCAAGGTCATTGGCCACAGATAAAAATACATCAAATTACGCTATATCTTCTGTTGCTTTGATTGTACTGATCATGTCACCATCATACTTTAAAAATCTTAGCTTGCAAGCTGCATTCATCATCATTAATCAAGTTGAAAATCTACTGCCAAATCCTTTTCAATCCTTGTCATATGAAGAGAAATTATGAAGAAACATTATAGATAAACATTACACAACAAGTTGGAAATTGCAAACAATCACTAGCCTGCTATTCAGTGGAGTGGGTGTGTGGTCCAAGTCTAGGTTTAAGGGTCTCTTTTCCAAGCTTAAAAGGATAAACATCAATCCAACATGACTTCTGCCACATTCAAAACAACTGAAAACTTGGAACTGGGAAATCTCAAACTTCAGTGAGTTCAAGACAACTGGGAACTCAGAAAAAAAACGAGCTCCAACTGGGAAGATACATTTTAAACGGTCATTCAACTCGGATTTCCAAGTCAAGAACTCAAGCCTCTTTCTAGAGATCTGACCTGAAGATCACTGATGTAATGATTCGACCTTGTTTTTTTTCAGAGTTCCCAGTTGTCTTGACATCATAAATCCAGAGAAAGCCAGAGTTGGATGACACAGTTTGATGAGAAAATTTGGCCGCGAAGGACCATCGCTCCACCTTCCTGTTCAAGTGAGCAGAGCACAACAAGGTGAGATCAAAAATGTCTTGTATGCTGCTTCATAAATTATATAATATGCAAGGGAGATATGTATGCCCCATTTAGTCATCCTACGGTTCTGACTTGGTGTACAGGGAGAATACTGTAAGAACGGTCCATGTTTCTGAATTTTGTCTCTGTACATTTCAAAAGTGCTGTACAAATAGTTATATTGACTACATCTGTCCTAGCTCGCTCATTAATGTCTTAATCAAAATGATGGATTGCTTCTGATTTACTCGTTGTTCCCTTATGCCATAGTTTGTACATCTCTATTGCCAGTAGAAACCACATTTGTTTAAGCAAGTCAGCCATATCATGTATGTTTTTTAAAGGCAGTAAATTAGGCGGAATGAACTGTTTTGCTGCCAGACAAGGCTCAGCTGATAGCCAGGTGTAGCAGTGGTAAGATGTTGGGACTGCTGTTGGGACTGCTATTGGGACAGCTTTATGTAGGCCCTAACAGTTTGTTGGGACCATGTGTCACCGTCATAGTGCAATTAATGTATTGTTTAGTGTTGTGTTGTGTAGTGGCTTTGCTGGCACGCATCATGTTTTTGTTTTGTTTGCCCCACCAGGGTTTCCATGCTAAAATAGCCACGTAATGTATTTCATTTGAGTTTGCATCCTAATTGTACATGTTATATACATCACAGAAGACTTAAACATAACAAAACCGTTTGACGGAATCCCCAGATTTTCCCATAAATCTTAAATAAATGGTTTTAATTATAACAAATATGAATGACATTCCACCCACGAAGTCACTAGGAAAGTCACTGCAGGAAAGGGCTACGAGATCTATCAATAAAAACTTTCACGATGACTCATTGGTAGTAGTCAGTGACAAATGTCAATGCTAAGCAAGGCTTGGATAAAACCCTGGATGGAAACCAAATGGATAGCTGTAGATAGATCAACTGTCCAGTAGGAGATGCTGCCCTGATAGTGGGAAATGCCATTGAAGATCTGAAGTTGTTTCAAAGGTACAAATTCAGATTTTATACAAGGTTTGTCTATGATGTCATTGTCGTCAAGTTGAAATTTCACCCGCAAAACATGTAAATCTACGGGTTGAACTGACGTCTTCGCCCAGTGGGTAGGCTAACCCAATTAAAAGGAACCCCCCTCCCTCCAAAAAACACACACTTACACAGGCTCTTGTTTATCTAGCCCGTGTCAGCAAATGTGTCAATGTGTGTCCTGTGTGTGTCTGCGTTTTAATGACTTCAACCCGCAGAGCAGTAGCCCAGCCAGACACTGACAGCTGTGCATAAAGTGGAGAAACTCCAGCCGTTTCTATAGCTACTGTAGAGTTCAAAGGAGGCCATCTTTTTCTGGGCATAACAAGAGAAGAAAGAGCTACTGCCATTACAGAAGGGAAGAAGACCAAAGACGACCTCTGGGTTACACGTCAAACCTGCCCCCCTGCCCCCCTACCCTCCCTACCCCTGCCTCCTGGCAGGTAAGGACTGTTCCAGGGTCTGTGGCTCGTCTTAAGAAGGTACAGATGGGGTCACGAAGCCAGGTAGAGATCTTCATATCAGTACAGTATTAGCCCACTTTCTGAAAGTCAAGCCTTTGAAGTGACACCAAAGCCAGCCGCTGGTATCTCTCATCTTAGTATCTTTTGTCCTAAAAACACTGCAGTGTCGACATTTCAGGCTACGCTCGCTAAGATTTTTTTCTCCAAGACGCTAATTTGAACATCTTCAAGGGAAAGTGAAGCGTTTGGGGTTATTTTGTCTGCTATCTTCTGCCCTATTCTTTCTCTTTTGATATGAAGAGAGCTTGAAAGGAAACAATCAAAAGTAACATTGAATGTTTTTGGGCAATGTTTTCACGAGTAGATGTGACTCGTATCGTTTTCAACAGAACTAATTTGATCTGAAAAAAAGCGTAATTTGTTTGCGCAAAGAGCACAACAGGACGGCTCGAATTCAATGCTTTCAAGAGGCATCGCTTCAAACAGACTGAAATTGGGAAACCTTTGAAATATATCAAACAAACATGAATAGGGACCAAAGCAGGCATAACAAGATGAAGTCAGTATTCATAGCTCCTTTGTCTTGTGAAATCAGGTCGGCCATCTTGAGTGTTGAAATATCTGCTAAGCATCTGATAAAGAAATTGGCCCCGATATTTGCAGAGGAAAATTTAATATACACTGCTCCAAAAAATAAAGGGAACACTAAAATAACACATCCTAGATCTGAATGAATGAAATATTCTTATTAAATACTTTTTTCTTTCCATAGTTGAATGTGCTGACAACAAAATCACACAAAAATTATCAATGGAAATCAAATCTATCAACCCATGGAGGTCTGGATTTGGAGTCACACTCAAAATTAAAGTGGAGAACCACACTACAGGCTGATCCAACTTTGACGTAATGTCCTTAAAACAAGTCAAAATGAGGTTCAGTAGTGTGTGTGGCCTCCACGTGCCTGTATGACCTCCCTACAACGCCTGGGCATGCTCCTGATGAGGTGGCGGATGGTCTCCTGAGGGATCTCCTCCCAGACCTGGACTAAAGCATCCGCCAACTCCTGGACAGTCTGTGGTGCAACGTGGCGTTGGTGGATGGAGCGAGACATGATGTCCCAGATGTGCTCAATTGGATTCAGGTCTGGGGAACGGGCGGGCCAGTCCATTGCATCAATGCCTTCCTCTTGCAGGAACTACTGACACACTCCAGCCACATGAGGTCTAGCATTGTCTTGCATTAGGAGGAACTCAGGGCCAACCACACCAGCATATGGTCTCACAAGGGGTCTGAGGATCTCATCTCGGTACCTAATGGCAGTCTGTTTACCTGTGGCGAACACATGGAGGGCTGTGCGGCCCCCCAAAGAAATGCCACCCCACACCATGACCTTTTTAATGTTTTGCTAAAACTACGCAACTCACCCAAATCAAACAGTTTTTTTGTTGCAGAATTGATTGTGCATCTTAAGTGTTTGATTCCTTTTATTTAAAACAGACCATTGAAAAGCTTTCTTGTTTTTTTTTGACCACCGCCAAACCGGTCATGCTGGAGGATGTTGCAGGCAGCAGAACGTTCTCCACGGCGTCTCCAGACTGTCACATGTGCTCAGTGTGAACCTGCTTTCATCTGTGAAGAGCACAGGGCGCCAGTGGCGAATTTGCCAATCTTGGTGTTCTCTGGCAAATGCCAAACGTCCTGCACGGTGTTGGGCTGTAAGCACAACCCCCACCTGTGGACGTCGGGCCCTCATACCACCCTCATGAAGTCTGTTTCTGACCGTTTGAGCAGACACAGACACAGACACATGGAGATTCAGAGATATCTACAGTATCTAATAGAACACAGAGGGTTTTCTTTAATGAAAGCTTATCTATTAAGCATTTAAAGTGCGGTGTATCGCAGGGCAGCTCTCTTGGCCCTCTACTCTTTTCAATTTTTACCAATTACCTGCCACTGGCATTAAACAAAGCCTGTGTGTCCATGTATGCTGATGACGCGTCAGCAACCACAGCTAGTTAAATCACTGCAACCCTAAACAAAGAGTTGCAGTCAGTTTTAGAATGGGTGGCCGGTAATAACCTGGTCCTGAACATCTAAGAGCATGGTATTTGGTACATATCATTCCCTAAGTTCTAAACCTCAGCTAAATCTGGTTATGAATGGTGAGGTTGTGGAACAAGTTGAGGAGACTAAATGACTTGGTGTTACCTTAGATAGTAAACTGTCATGGACAAAACATATAGATTCAATGGTTGTAAAGATCTGTCCGTGATAAAGAGATGCTCTGCTTCTCTGACACCACACTCCACAAAGCAAGTCCTGCAGGATCTAGTTTTATATTATCTTGATTATTGTCCAGTCATATGGTCAAGTGCTGCAAAGGACCTAGTTAAGCTGCAGCTGGCCCAGAAGTGAGCAGCAGGTTTTGATCTTCATTGTAATCAGAGGGCTAATACACATTATATGCATGCCAGTCTTTCTTGGCTATATTGAGGAAGACAGCATTACTTCTTGTTTTTATAAGAAACATTAATTAATTGGAAATTAGTCATACACACACCACATAGTCATACACACAGCACTGACACAGACTTACCCCACCAGACATGCCACCAGGGCTCTTTTCACAGTCCCAGGTCCAGAACAAATTCAAGGGAACGTACAGTATTATACAGAGCCATGATTGCATGGAACTCCCTTCCATCTCATATAGCGCAAGTGAACAGCAAAACTGATAAAACGAAAAACAAATAAAGCAACAACTTAATGCCTCTCCCCCATGTGACCTACTTTGTGTGCATGTACTGACATGTGTAACTGATAAATGCAAACTACATGTTAATGTTTTTAAAAGTACACTACCGGTCACTTAGAAATGTCCTTGTTTTTTAAAGAAAATCTATTTTTTTGTTTATTAAAATAACATCAACTTGATCAGAAATACAGTGTAGACATTGTTAATGATGTAAATTACTATTGTAGCTGGAAACGACTGATTTTATTTATGGAATATCTACATAGGCATACAGAGGCCCATTATCAGCAACCATCACTCCTGTGTTCCAATGTTAGCGAACCCAAGTTTATCATTTTAAAAAGCTAATTAATCATTAGAAAACGTTTTTGCATTCTTGATACCACCTGAAAGAAACACTTTGAAGTTTGTGGAAATGTGAAATTAATGTAGGAGAATATAACACATTAGATCTGGTAAAAGATAATACAAAGACAAAACATGCGTGTTATTATTATTTTTTTGTTCCATCATCTTTGAAATGCAAGAGCAGGCCAATATATTACTTAGAAATCTAGGAACAATTTAGATTTTGGCCACTAGGTGGCAGCAGTGTGTGTGCAAAGTGTAAGACTGATTCAATGAACCATTGCAATCCTGTTCAAAATGTTGTATCAAGACTGCCCAAATGTGCCTATTTGGTTTATTAATACATTTTCAAGTTCATGACTGTACACTCTCCTCAAACACTATCATGGTATTATTTCACTGTAATAGCTACTGTAAATTGGACAGTGCAGTTAGATATATCAGATGTCTATGTCCTGGGAAATGTTCTTGTTACTTACAACCTCATGCTAATCACATTATCCTATGTTAGCTCAACTGTGGGGGGGACACCGATCCTGTAGAGGTAGCCACTGCACACAAACCATGCAATAGCACACAATTTAAAAACATTTAAAAAGACAAAAGGTCTTGGCAAAATAAATCACTGGCGAAGCAAACCCCCCACGAAAAAAACAAAGCCAAATTACAACCCATGTGTTGCGATCATTGCGTTGTTTCCTCCATAACCTGTTCATTCATATGCCTTGCAACCATGATATATAGGCCGAGACAGTAAGAAGAGACAGTGGCAGATTCAATTCAACTACACCTGTGTATTTATCACAAAACCCGGATAGCAACCCCTGTCCAGTGAAGTCCAGAAAGCATATTGCATATTGTAACAGAGAATTACATAAACTACAGCATGAAAAAGCAAGTTAGTGCTTTAGACATGTTCAGACCACTAAACAACTATTGATTTAGAACCACAGAGTTAACGCAGCCTCCACTACTGCAGCTTCCACTATTCCAGTACCATTTTATCATCATCAAATCACCTCTGCTTAATCTATTACAGGGACAACCAAAAACAATTTAGTCCAATCAACATACAGTGAGGAAAAAAAGTATTTGATCCCCTGCTGATTTTGTACGTTTGCCCACCGACAAAGAAATTATCTATAATTTTAATGGTAGGTTTATTTGAACAGTGAGAGACAGAATAACAACAGAAAAATCCAGAAAAACGCATGTCAAAAATGTTATAAATTGATTTGCATTTTAATGGGGGAAATAAGTACTCATCCCAAACCATCTCAATTTGGTTGAGGTCGGGTTATTGTGGAGGCCGGGTCATCTGATGCTGTCACGGTTTTCATGTGGTGAAGGAGAGTCGGACCAAACTGCAGCGCGTATATTGTGATCCATGTTTATTTACACAACGTAACACAAATCCAAAATACAAACTCTACAAAACAATAAACGTAGTGAAAACCGAAACAGCCTTAACTGGTGCAAACTAACACAGACTAAGGACATCGAGACACTCAGGACAATCACCCACAATACAACCAAAGAATATGGCTGCCTAAATATGGTTCCCAATCAGAGACAACGATAAGCACTTGCCTCTGATTGAGAACCACTCCAGACAGCCATAGACTTTGCTAGATAACCCCACTAGCTACTACTAATCCCAAATACATACACACCAAAACCCCAAAACAAAACACACCACAATACAAAAACTCCATGCCACACCCTGGCCTGACCCAATACATGAAGAAAAACACAAAATACTTAGACCAGGGCGTGACAGATGCAGCACTCCATCACTCTCCTTCTTGGCAAAATAGCCCTTACACAGCCTGTAGGTGTGTTGGGTCATTGTCCTGTTGAAAAACAAATGATAGTGTCCAAACCAGATGGGATGGCGTATCGCTCAGAATGCTGTGGTAGCCATGCTGGTTAAGTGTGCCTTGAATTCTGAATAAATCACTGACAGTGTCACCAGCAAAGCACCCCCACACCATCACATCTCCTCCTCCATGAATACAAAGATGCAGCGGTTGTAACCAAAAATATCCAATTTGGACTCCAGACCAAAGGACAAATTTCCACTGGTCTAATGACCTTTGCTCATGTTTCTTGGCCGAAGCAAGTCTCTTCTTCTTATTGGTGTCCTTTAGTAGTGGTTTCTTTGCAACAATTCGACCATGACGGCCTGATTCACAGTCTCCTCTGAACAGTTGATGTTGAGATGTGTCTGTTACTTGAACTCTGTGAAGCATTTATTTGGGCAGCAATTTCTGAGGCTGGTAACTCAACTGAACTTATCCTCTTCAGCCAAGGTAACTCATGAGAGCCAGTTTCATCATAGCGCTTGATGGTTTTTTGTGACTGCTCTTGAAGAAACTTTCAAAGTTCTTGAAATTTTCTGGACTGACTGACCTTCATATCTTAAAGTACGATTTGTGCAGTGTGTCTGTATCTCTTTGCTTATTTGAGCTGTTCTTGCCATAATATGGACTTGGTATTTTACCAAATAGGGCCATCTTCTGTATACTGCCCATACAGTACCTGGTCACAACACACTGATTGGCTCAAACACATTAAGAAAGAAAGAAATTCCACAAATTTACAAGACAAACCTGTTAATTGAAATGCAATCCAGGTGACTACCCCCTGAAGCTGGTTGAGAGAATGCCAAGAGTGTGCAAAGCTGTCAAGGCAAAGGGTGGCTATTTGAAGAATCTCAAATATAAAATACATTTTGATTTGTTTAACAATTTCTTTGGTTACTATATGATTCCATATGTGTTATTTCATAGTAATGATGTCTTCACTATTATTCTTCAATGTATAAAAAAAACGGTATAAATAAAAACCCTTGAATGAGTAGGTGTGCTTTCTCCTGTGAGATACATTCATCCTCTTGCGAATTGAAAGAAAGTTATGAAACACAGAGAGACAAAAGATACCAATAAACAATGTAAATATGTTGGGGGGGGCTGGCTTGTCCACTTTTTCCGTGGTGTCTCACACTGCCACATCAGGTTTTGCCAGGGGACTGTCACCATAGCTCGCCATTCTGCAACATATGAAACTTAGGTACAGACACACTGCACAAATTTCTCATTTATAGTTATTAATCACCTCTAAAATTCACCAGTGTTGAAAACCAGTTGTTTCCATTTTTCTTACTTCTATAGTGTACTGAACAAGAATATAAACGCAACATGTAAAGTGTAGGTCCCTTGTTTCATGAACTTTAATAAAAGATCCCGGAAATTGTCGAAACGCACAAAAAGCTTATTTCTCTCCAATTTTGTGCAGAAATGTGTTTACATATCTGTTAGTGAGCATTTCTGTCTGTAATAAAGCCCTTTTGTGGGGGGAAACTCATTCTGATTGGCTGGACCTAGCTTCCCAGTGTGTGGACCTGGCTCCCCAGTGGGTGGGCCTATGCCCTTCCGGGGCCCACCCATGGCTGCGCCCCTGCCCAGTCATGTAAAATCCATAGATTAGGGCCAAAAGAAATGATTTAAATGGACTTATTTCCTGTAACTCAATAAAATCTTTGAAATAGTTGCATATTGCATTTATATTTTTGCTCAGTATATGATTGGTAGATTAAAAAACATGAACTGGCGCTCATCCAGAAAAATGGTTTGTGTGGATGTGTTGACTAACGCTGAATAAACTATAAAAATAAAGGAAGTCACACTCCATATATAAACTCCCAGCAATTTATTGGGTATTTCCCAACGTTTCGGCATCACTGTGCCTTCTTCGTAGTAATGTCATAAATACTTGGACCAGGCTATATAGACAAACAGTGCAATTAGTGCAACCAATGACAATAGTGAGGGGTGTGTCATAATTATTAAGTTAATTAGAATGAATTAGTGAAACTTTAAAAAACAATAGTTTATGGCATATGAAATATATTATGCTATTGTTATCATATAGAAACATGATTGAATATTGCACATCATTAGCATCAACATACAGTATTGTTTAATTCAATTTCACATATTTAATTGTTTCGTATTTCACTTCATATTTGTTACATGTAATCTTTTGGTTCAACCTTAATGTATATGTCACGTCCTGACCTTAGTTCCTTTTTTATGTCTCTATTTTGGTTTGGTCAGGGCGTGAGTTGGGGTGGGCATTCTATGTTTTGTTCTATGTTTTGTATTTCTGTGTTTGGCCTGGTATGGTTCCCAATCAGAGGCAGCTAGCTGTCTATTGTTGTCTCTGATTGAGAACCATACTTAGGTAGCCTGTTCCCACCTGTGTTTGTGGGTAGTTGTTTTCTGTCTCTTCTATACACCAAGTCACTTGGCTCTGTCATAACCTCACATGGTCTCTCCTATCATTGCTATGCAGACGACACACAATTAATCTTCTCCTTTCCCCCTTCTGATGACCAGGTGGCGAATCGCATCTCTGCATGTCTGGCAGACATATCAGTGTGGATGACGGATCACCACCTCAAGCTGAACCTCGGCAAGACGGAGCTGCTCTTCCTCCCGGGGAAGGACTGCCCGTTCCATGATCTCGCCATCACGGTTGACAACTCCATTGTGTCCTCCTCCCAGAGCGCTAAGAACCTTGGCGTGATCCTGGACAACACCCTGTCGTTCTCAACTAACATCAAGGCGGTGGCCCGTTCCTGTAGGTTCATGCTCTACAACAGGGGTGTCAAACATACGGCCCGCGGGCCGGAACCGGCCCCCAAGGAGGTTCGATCAGGCCCGCAGGATAATTTGAAAGTGGAAAAAATGCATAAAAGACATGGAATTAATATTTTTAATTCGCTGCAATTCATGGATTATCTGCTAAGGGGCGCACTCTTTCCATCAGAGTAGAAGACAAGCCGCATCACTGAGACAGACTGAAAACAGCAGACGGTATCAATGCGCCATCTGCTGCTTGTTACGACGTTGTTAATACCTTGGTCTCTACCTCTCCACTACACCCTCATTAGCCAAAATGTCGTTATCCAAACGGAGAAAAGTAGATAAGGAGTGTAGAATTTTCAAAGAAAAATGGACCACGTCCTATTTATTTACAGAGATGCACGGAAAACCTTTGTGCTTGGTGTGTTTGCAACAAGTTTCGGTATTGAAGGAATATAATATTCGACGCCACTACGAGACTCATCACAGCGAAAAATATGACGGCTTGCAAGGACAACTGAGAAGAGATAAGATTAACGAATTGCTGGCGGGTCTGAGGAAACAGCAGTCAACTTTCATCCAGAGCCGAGAAGTCAGTGAAGCAGAGGTAAAAGCCAGCTACCTAATTGCTAGCGAAATAGCATTAGCATCGAAGCCGTATTCCGACGGTGACTTTGTTAAACGATGCATGATGAAGGCGGCTGAACTTGTATGTCCCGAGAAGCGACAAGCTTTTGCCAATATTAGCCTGACGAGGAATACTATAGCAGAGAGGATTTCGGAACTATCGGCAGATTTAGACAGTCAATTGAAACAGAGAGTCAAGTCATTTATTGCATTTTCCGTGGCAATTGACGAGCACTGACATCACAGACGTGGCCCAACTGGCCATATTTATTTGAGGAGTTGATGAGACATTGACTGTTACTGAAGAGTTTCTTGAGTTGGTGCCAATGATGGACACCACAACAGCCGAGGACATTTTCGGCTCTGTCCTTGCTGCATTGGACAGAGTTGGAGTGGACTGGTCCCGCACTGTCAGCCTGGCTACAGACGGCGCGCCATCCATGGTCGGAAAGAAAGCAGGTGTCGCGACAAAGTTCAAAGACAAAGTACAAGCCCTTAATGGAGGAGATCGTTTCTGGACATTTCACTGTATTTTGCACCAGGAGGCATTGTGTTGCAAGTCTCTGAAAATGGACCACGTCATGGAGGTGGTTGTTCGCACTGTAAATTTCATCCGGTCCAGAGGTCTGAACCATCGTCAGTTTGACAAACTTCTCAGCGACAGCAACATTACCCACAGCCTGCCATACCACACTGAAGTGAGATGGTTAAGCCGAGGCGCTGTGCTGAGGCATTTCTTTGTTCTACGAGAGGAAATCGGACAGTTCATGGAGAAAAAGGAAAACCGGTGTTGGAATTACAATCTCAGGAATGGCTACGGGACCTTGCATTCTTGGTTGATATTACTGAACACTTGAACAATCTGAACAAAATGTTGCAAGGCCGCAAAAAAGTTGTCACACAGTTTTCTGACAACATACATGCATTTAAGTTGAAGCTGACTTTGTGGGAGATGCAACTGGCAAATGGCAACCCTGCTCATTTCCCCTGTCTGAGAGATGTGTGTGTGACCAGACCTGATGCGGACATGAAACGGTACAAAGACAAAATTGCAGGACTACTGCGGGAGTTTGAGAAACGTTTTCAGGTATTTGGTGAACTTGAGACAGAATTTTCAGTTTTTCGCTCACCTTTCACAGTTAAAGCTTCTGATCTGCCGGTCGAAATTCAGCTAGAGATAATTGATTTGCAGTGTGATGCAGATTTGAAGGGCAAATTTGCCTCTGTAGGTCTGGACAGATTTTATCAGTATCTACTACCAGGGTACCCCAAATTAACAGCCCTGGCTGCTAAAATTTTGTGCATGTTTGGGACAACCTACCTTTGTGAACAAATTTTCTCAGTGATGAATATCAATAAAACAAAAATGCGTTCAAGGCTCACAAACAAGCACTTAAATGACATTCTGAAAGTGACTGCTAGTCAGGACATGACACCTGGTGTTGATGCACTTGTACAGGCCAAAAGATGCGAAGTTTCAGGTACAAATACAAGTCCAGACTAGACTAACACCTTTAAAATGCTGCCTTAGATACTGTTTGCATTGAAAGAATACAGCTCTGTGAAGATGAATCCTTACTGTGGTGATTTAAAAAATGTGCACTTTAATGTTAGTCAGCAGCTTCAAAACAAAAGTTGTGTGATGGAATTCTACTGTTCATACAACTCCATAAATTTTCAGTATGTATTGTATGTGTATGTATGTTTCATGTATGAAGTTTACAGATTTACAGGACAGGCAAACACTTTCTTCATTACACATTTAAAATCACTCTCCTTAGTTTGTAAGGTGTACGCAGGGATTACATTTAGATTTTATATGCGTATGTGTAAGTGGTTTAAAAATTCCTTTCTTTAAAAGTCTCATTTAATCTTAAAGTGCATTACTATATTTTTCAGTACCAATTAAAGTTTTGTGCCTTTGTACAATCAGTGGGATCAGTTGCAATGCATATTTGTGAATGATAAAAGTAAATTGCACATTTGTCTAAGGAAATATGAGGTGTTTCATGAAATGTTTTGTAAAATGATAGTTCATTAAATTTCAATATTTTCCTAATGTTCTTGTGCTTCTTTACACCAAAACAAAGGAAAGACATGATATTTTGGTTATTTATAGCAGAGTATGGTATAATTTTAATGGTCCGGCCCACTTGACATCTCCCTAGGCCGTATGTGGCCCACGATGCGAAATGAGTTTGACACCCCTGCTCTACAACATCCGCAGAGTACGACCCTGCCTCACACAGGAAGCGGCGCAGGTCCTAATCCAGGCACTTGTCATCTCCCGTCTGGATTACTGCAACTCGCTGTTGGCTGGGCTCCCTGCCTGTGCCATTAAACCCCTACAACTCATCCAGAACGCCGCAGCCCGTCTGGTGTTCAACCTTCCCAAGTTCTCTCACGTCACCCCGCTCCTCCGCTCTCTCCATTGGCTTCCAGTTGAAGCTCGCATCCGCTACAAGACCATGGTGCTTGCCTACGGAGCTGTGAGGGGAACGGCACCTCAGTACCTCCAGGCTCTGATCAGGCCCTACACCCAAACAAGGGCACTGCGTTCATCCACCTCTGGCCTGCTCGCCTCCCTACCACTGAGGAAGTACAGTTCCCGCTCAGCCCAGTCAAAACTGTTCGCTGCTCTGGCCCCCAATGGTGGAACAAACTCCCTCACGACGCCAGGACAGCGGAGTCAATCACCACCTTCCGGAGACACCTGAAACCCCACCTCTTTAAGGAATACCTAGGATAGGATAAGTAATCCTTCTCACCCCCCTAAAAGATTTAGATGCACTATTGTAAAGTGGCTGTTCCACTGGATGTCATAGGTGAATGCACCAATTTGTAAGTCGCTCTGGATAAGAGCGTCTGCTAAATGACTTAAATGTAAATGTAATGTAAATGTTTGTCTGCACCAGACAGAACTGTTTCTTATTGGTCTATTTTTGTTATTTTGTCTTAGTGTTCCGAGTTCAAATAAATATTAACATGGACACGTACCACGCTGCATTTTAGTCCGATCTTGACTACTCTTCCTCAGATGACAAGGAGAACCGTTACAGAATTACCCACCACCAAAGGACCAAGCAGCGTGGAGGAATGGACTCCTGGACATGGGAGGAAATCTTGGACGGCAAGGGACCATGGGCACAGCCGGGAGAGTATCGTCGTCCTAAAGAGGAGCTGGAGGCAGCCAAAGCGGAGCGGCGACGCTACGAGGAGTTGGCTCGAGGGGGGTTGGCGAAGTCAGGTAGGAGACCTGAGCCAACTCCCCGTGTATACCGGGTGGAGTGTCGTACTGGTCAGGCACTGTGTTATGCGGTGGAGCGCACGGTGTCTCAAAGCATCCAGTGCCTCGGCCAAGGAAGAGGCCGCCGGTATGTCTCCTCAGCCTGGTGAGTCCTGTGCCTGCTCCTAGAACAGAGCCGCCCTCCTGTCCGGAGCTGTCAGAGCCTCCCTCCTGTCCGGAGCTGCCAGAGCCGCCCTCCTGTCCGGAGCAGCCAGAGCCTCCCTCCTGTCCGGAGCTGCCAGAGCCGCCCTCCTGTCCGGAGCAGCCAGAGCCTCCCTCCTGTCCGGAGCTGCCAGAGCCTCCCTCCTGTCCGGAGCTGCCAGAGCCGCCCTCCTGTCCGGAGCTGCCAGAGCCGCCCTCCTGTCCGGAGCTGCCAGAGCCGCCCTCCTGTCCGGAGCTGCCAGAGCCGCCCTCATGTCCGGAGCTGCCAGAGCCGCCCTCCTGTCCGGAGCTGCCAGAGCCGCCCTCCTGTCCGGAGCTGCCAGAGCCGCCCTCCTGTCCGGAGCTGCCAGAGCCGCCCTCCTGTCCGGAGCAGCCAGAGCCGCCCGCCTGTCCGGCTCCGCCAGAGTCTCCTGCCTGTTCGGCGCCGCCAGAGTCTCCCTCCTATTCTGGGCCCGCTGTAAGGGACCCCAGTCCAGGGTCGGCGGCGAGGTTCGCCACTCCAGAGGCGCCACATAAGTGGGCCAAGACTGAGGTGGAGTGGGGTCTACGTCCCGCACCAGAGCCGCCACCGTGGTGAAATGACACAAATATTTTTGTTATTTTGTCTTAGTGTTCTGAGTTAAAATAAATATTAACATGGACACATACCACGCTGCATTTTGGTCCGATCTTGACTACTCTTCCTTAGATGAGGAGAACCGTTACAGTATAATGAGCATAATCAACAGGGGGAACGTATTAGGTGTACACTAATAAGCTGTAGAAAGAATATGTCCATTTATAAGACTTGTTCATTAAAGAAAGAATTGTTCATAAGAAGGGCCTGAGATCAAAGTCAATATTCAGACCACTAGGGGTCAATGTTTTTAGATATGATATCCAGTAAGCCTCCCTTTGTTTTATAAAGGAGTGCTTCCTCAAATTGTCCCATATTCAGGTTTGCTTAGTTGGGGGAAAAGGGGGAGCCCATGGCTACACCCCGAATTTGAAAGAAAAGTCTGACTCAAAGACGAAGTAGTTATTGGAAAATGCCATTTCAGTGAGCACTATAAAAACATCCTCCTTCAGACACTCACATACAGATTGAAAAATCCCTGTTAGGGGTATCTTCTCATGCTAGACCAAGGGAGTAATCTATCTAATCACCTGTTCACGTGGAAAAGCCTATGTAGGACAAACGAAAAGACAATGAAAACAATGCATAGATAAACACCGCAGCTCAAGCAGGTGTAAGAACATTGACTATCCAGTATTAGCTCACTTTGTTGAAGTTAACCATCCAATCTCCTCCCTCAAATACACAGGCATTGAGCATGTTGCTCTACCAAGGAGAGGACATAACATTGAGATCATACTACTGCAAAGGGAGGCTTTTCTCATCCCCCTCCGACATCCCCCTCCGACTTCCCTCATGGAAGTGACACTGCAAACTTCACACTCAACCAGCCGCCAGGTCACGCACCAGGACGGCAGCAGAGGGCACAGCCATTGCGGCCACAACAGTGCCTCATGCCATCTCCGTCCCACTCACTCAAAAACTTACAGCCACAGCTGCACATACCAGGCTTCCGAGGCTCTACCAAAACCAAGGCCAAGCAGGGCTAAATGCACCAATACATATACTAACCTGATCCCTTGCCAAATAAATAAACACTTAATTCCCATGCTCCAGTCATTGATCCTGCCGACTACGCCAAATGTAACGTGGGGGATTTACACAAATATCCATTTCCTGTAGCCGTACTACACCACCTGTGTTATATGTGAGGTGAGGTACACAATACTAAGCTAAACATAACAGGTTCTTTGCATTAAAGAGTGAAGAATGAGAATCAGACAATGTCAGGATGCAACAACTATTTATTTTCATTCTCAGCGTAACAAAGGCACAATCTCCATCTTTGACATATATCACCAGCTCCAGGTACTCCATAATACTGTCAGACTTCAACAGATAGCAATATCAGACTTCTCAAACAAACTAGGTTTATATGTTTCATTCACATACTAGACAATACTAATGTTTTGCAACACTCACGGAGGGCGTGCCCAGAGAGAAGGAGAGCAGGTCTAGTTGAAATATGGGCGCCAACACCTAAAAACTATTTCCATTTACAATAATGACTATTTCTCATACTCTGACAGTACTTTGTTTTAAAAAAACACTATCACCACTCCCGTCCTCCCAAGGCAAGATGACCAGCACATAGTAAGAGGATCCCCTGAATGAATGAAACAGACAAGCATTTATACCTTGGGACACGCCCTTAATTACAACAAGTTACACCTGGGACTGGCAAGAACAACAATCTCAGCAGTTCAAACTCGTTACAATTCCATGCCTGACTTTGGTTTATTACATTTTTCCCCCCTTTCTTCGTTCAACCTCTCAGCGAGATCTGAGGGATATGTGGAGCAACACCCTTCCATCATGGCCACAACTCAATAACAGGTGTGGTGGAGCAAGTGTCAATCTTTCTGTCCACTTTCCCTTCTTCTCCCTCCTTCTTTTTCTCCCTTTCACACTTTTTTAGCCTGGTTTACCAGTTTGTATCTATGTATCAAATCATCAAACAAAAGTAAGCTTCACATCACATCAGGTAAAGAAGGCATGCCCGGGCACTTCCATCAGCCTCCCAAAGACGTCCGTTTCAAGTCCTCACAAGAAGTCAGCCTCCCATTGAAGTTCAAATGGATAGCTCTCGGGCACAAGCATTGCAGGGGGGTAGGAGGGAAGCTGCCTCACCTCTGTACCGAACTCACATCCTACCAGGGAACCGCACGAGGGGGGAAGAATTAAAAGTGCAGCTCACGGGCAAAGCAGTCGATTTATTCTCTCCTCTCCCTCTTGCTGCCCCCCCCACTCTTATCACCCCCATCCCCTCAAGCCCCCCTTGGAATGTCAACAAAATTGGGAGTGGGAACGTGGCCCTCTGATGAAAATCAGCTCAATGGGGTTCTCACATGAAGAGAACAGCGCCAGAGAACAAACAGATTCCCCCAACTATCATTATCATAAGCCGTTTCTACAGTGAAAAGGAACTAATCTTCTCGTTATTGGCATCTGGCTCATTATTCTCAATATGCTCTAGCCTAATGGTCTTTTAGCAGTAAGGACTTGACATTGAATAAAGACAATTAAAATACAAGGGTCTCGACTACAAGTCCGCCATTTTTGCATCAGGGAATAATACATTCTAATGTAAAAACCAAGCCAGTTGGAAACCTTGGGCTTAAACACTTGAGGTAAAACAGGGTAAAGCTCTAAGCAGCAGAACATTGTGTTGGGAAAAAAAAGCTCAATTAAGGAAACTCTCCATCTCAGGCTAAATATATTTTTTCCCCATGAGCCTTTGCCCCGGTGCCCCTCCTCCCCTCCCCACAGCGAGGCCTAATTTTCCAGTTTTTGCTGGGAAGATTTCACAGTTCACGAGATCAAAAGCTTGCATAAGCGCTGGGTTTGTTTACATCAGCCTCCTACCCAGCAGAAACCACAATGATTATCTTTCCCCTTCACTTTTTTTGGCTCGCGTCCCTCCTCGTCTCAAATGAGCTCCCCCTCCCCTATTTTCACACCTCCTTAATGTACCTGTTCTTACTCTTTTTCCAAGAAACACCCCCACATCTAGACCTGACGAAGAGATCTCATCTTGCCAACTAAAACCCGCACTCCTCTATTCTCAAGTTGGTCCACATTCAGGAAATTCAGGAAATGAAAGTTCATCATCGCCACCTTCAAATGTTTCCCATCAGTAACGGCCCTCTTTTAGGTGAGGTTCCGGTGGCTTCTTTTTCCACTTTGAGTGGGGATTTCGACACAACCCAAATGAAGCCTAGTTCTCTTGACATTTGAAATGGGAGTGTGACATTGGAGACACAAACAACCACCAAAGCAACATACAGTATAAATTAATGATCTGTTTGCTTTTCCAGTGTCCCATTTCAGGAGCCACGGAGACTCCCCTCTCTTCAGGAAACCGGGAAGGCATCCAATGCCATTTAACAACGCTAAACTGACAAGTGGGTTTACTTCTCTTTCGGACAATCTATCTTTCTATCCATCCTCATCAATTTATTTTTACATACACATTGATATATGCATTTGTGAATTAAGTTACAAATGTATTCATGCTCTTCATTTGTCTGTATTACAGTATGTTTGTTTGAGCCATCTATCAAAGTGATCTACTTATTTGATATGACCTTTACTTCCTGTAGAGTGACATAACTTAGAGGTTCTTAAACACGATTTCTTCCCTCACTTTTTCCACATGAAGGTATAAGCTTTCAGAGAGAATTACAAGCCAGAGGTGTGCGAAAGGGAATTAAATGTTCACCCCTGCAGGACATTTGGATGGGCCCAGAACTTTATGGCTCTGGACTGGCCTATCTCAGAAATGTAGGGGAAGAGGGGAGCATAATACCTGGTGCTGGTTCTCATGAAGACTTTATAATAGCCAACTCAGTGCCAAGTGTTGAGGTACCCCAAGGAATCCAGGGTAAATCAGTTACAGCAGGAGACTGCCCACCTCTGAGTTGGAGAATTCTCATGATTCATGAGGCAAAAATTGTATGTACCTCTTCAGCTACTAAAACTTTTAATTCAAATAACAGAAGAATCTGCTGCCTCCTTCGACCTAAATTGCCAAATTCAGACATTTAGTAGACTTTTCACAGCTCCTAAAACAACACTTCTGTTTATGCGTTTTCATCCCTTATTTAAAGGAAAAAGCCTAATCTCTGAATGGGTGAAACCATATTTGAAGATAATTATGAGAATGTATTCCCCTGCTCATCGCAGAGAGCAAACAGACTCTGTCCTAACCCACCAAACAAGAACCATATGCCTGTATTTCTTCTCCATCCCCCCTTTATCCACCACCTCCTCCCCTCATTCTCCACCATCCACCTATTTTCCATGAGAAACATGTAAATATAAAGACCCAGAAACACATGTGGTATGTCATAAAGCTTGCAAAATGTACTTTTTCCTTTCCACCGCCCCCCGCCCCCACCCCCGCGCCCACCCCTAGTCTTGACCCTCCACCCAAGCAACAAACCCGCAAGAGCGAGAGTATAAAAAAATAAAATAGGGCTCGGATAAAGGAAAACAACAAAAACTAAAGAACAAAGAACGTGGGGAAATCACAGCGTTGGGAAACAGACTTAATTGCATGTGTGCAAAGAAGGACTGGCGACAGAGAGGCAGGAGGGTAAAGGACAAGGAGCTGTGGGCTCTGTGACTCCAATGCAGTTTCCTCACAATGCCTGGCTATGTTGCGCCAGGGGGGGGGCACACGGCGCCCGTCAGCGAGTGCTGTGTGGGACGAACAAACACAAACAGGGAAGACAATGCCGCTTCAGTCGTCTATTCAGAATGACTGTGTTCTACTGTTTTTCGGTGGTCAGTTTCCCCACAGCATGGAGATGGATAGATTTCCTCAGAGGCCCCCTTTTCGTGTCTGTACCTCGCTCTCCCCATTGTCTTTGGGGACCCTCCTTTACCACCCTTCCTACCTGCCAAATCACAGTGTGGTGGATACATCTGTTCACTGTCTGCCCCTACTAAGTCCCCTAGCTTTCCCATTGTTGACAAATGCTCTGGACTTTTTAGAAACTGGATCACTTCTTCATTAGCCCAATTGTTAGTGCTTTGGAGATAGTTATCTTCAGGTGTTGGGCACTGTGGGTAAACAACGGGCATCAAAACCCGTAGTCTTTCAGCGGAGAGAAGAGTGCCTATGATGGGAACCAGTCAGATGCTGAGGACTCACACATGCACAGCGCAGGTGGTTTGAGACGATTCATTTAGCCGTGTATAAACACCAGGCCTCGTTTGACTCGAAGCGTTTCTAGATGGCGAGAATCAATAAAAATCACTTGGGGTTCATGTCCTTTCGCGTTGAACTGATGTTGGTTGCCGTCACTTTGCTCTGTTGCTGTACGTGTAGAAATGATATCTTGAAGATGAAGCACATCCAACGAAAACTTCTACTAGAACTAGAAGGCCTGAAAACAGAATCTCAAAAAGAATACACTGTCTTCGCCTGGTGTTGTACCCCTTTCTGTCTCTGACCGACGAACATGCATCTTCCTATGCCGCAGGATTAACCCACACGATTGGCTGAAGAAGGCTGCGCTGCCTTAGCTGCAGGGCAAGTTTCCGAAGCGCCAATGGGTCACATGAGCAGCTCACATGACAGGGGTTTGTTTTATCTCTGTGGTGCCTGGGAGGCCTCCAAACCCAGAGTGGCCACACCACAGCTCCCACAGCCGTCTGGGGAATGGACTGTGAGCCTAGAGTTACGTATGTGCGAGCCACAGTACTGCAGCACACCTCTGGGTCTCCATAGATTAAGACTCCTACGTACATAGAAAGTCCCTGGTTGTTTCTAAAAGGAACCGGGGCTTTCGCCGTGTTCTTCTCCTCTGCAGCCACGCCCGATCCGTCTGCTATGGTACAATGTCAACGTAAGGTCACAGGTCTTCAAAGAGATCCCCATTTCCCATGTTACTAGTCGTATTGGGGCGTTGACGTGTAGAATATGTTGCTTCTTTGTGCTTCCTTTATCAATCAGTAAAAGTGTGGCGCTTCACATTACTCAATCATGGTTTGTTATTTAATCTACTATTGATCTAGTCCAGGGGTTCACAACTGATCTTCAAGGACCACAGTACATGCTGGTTTCAGGTCTGATCCAGATTTGACTTGTGTTTATTGGTCTCATCTGTCTCTATTGGTTTTATGTAACTTCATGACAAAGTACTGTATGTTTGCTTTTTAAGCCTGTGGCTTTGACTCCAAATCCCCATGGCGTACCAGCCTGACCACAATGTGATGTAGGGCCAAGGTGTTTACACGACACCAGGTTGCGATATCTTTACACCTTAACATACCAATGCATGGACAACGCCGGCAAAGCTCAGAACATCATATTCCCACATTCAAGGGAAAAACCACAGCGATTCGATCGTTGTATTCACGGCAACGTGGTTCTCAATATCTGCGATTGTCTGAGAAAAGACGGGCAGTTGGTAGGTTTTAAAATACACACAGCAATCAATTGAGGCCACAGGCAAATACGTTCTGGTGACAAGCGCATTCCGATGGCTCGTTCTGGAATGCTGTGGGTTCGTTGCGTGCCATCAAGCTTGTGTTATCGGAATAATTTGGGACACTCTGAAGTTTGGCACTCCGGTCTTCCAAACAATGGAGTCCTAAATGGCAGTCTGCGTTGACCGCTGAGTCCTGTCCCATCTGCGTTTGCCTCCCCAGGTCTGAGAGACACACACCGACCGGTAGTGTTTAGCCGAAAGGAGCTAGCGCGTTGCTAAATACGGCTGTGGTTCACCCCTTTGTGAATACGAACCCTGCCAGCCAAATTGCTCCCCCTTGTTGACAGTGGTTTTGGGCCTAAGGCTCATGTCTCTTGCCCAAAGAACACAGGCTTCTATGGGGGTTAGGGAGGGATCCTCCACAGAGGTAGTTAGTGGAAATAGACAATGTCTATATCCATCCATCCATCCATCCGTGTTTCAGAACTGACAGGGGTAAAATAAGAGAGAGAGGAGGAGGGATAAGATAGATGCGCCCCAAAATAAAGAGAGCAAACAGAGGGAAGACGAACCTCCTAGAGGGTTCACTAGAATCAGAGGAGCGTGATGTTACTTTATGGTTTTAAAGATATTGCTGTCGAGGACATTGAAATGCAATGTCACATTGTGTGTGGTTTGGAGAGACCACCTAACCATAAACCAGTGATCAGTGTTACTCTAAACACATTCAATTCTCCACGGGGGACTTGTTTCGCGATCCGAATGGAGCCTATCTTTCTGCTCGCCTTTATGGCCACTTTATCCCACAACTCTTTCATCTACAAAGCCAAAGGTGTTTTTTATCGGCCTCTATTTTGGTCTATATAGAATAGGTCTGGGCAGATCCACCCTGTACAGTATATCCTGTCTCACATGGATATGTTTGTTGTGTCTCAGATACTGGGCAAGCCCCTTACTTAGGGTCTACTACATTTGTTCTTAAAGTTTAGGAAGAGGAGTGGTGTTATGGACACTCAAAAGAACACACCACAGACAAGATCATGTTGAACCTAGTTCAAGAGAGGAGAGGGAGAGGGAGAGAGGGAGAGAGAGGGAACATCTCTGTGCTCGCCCCTGGAGGAAAAAGGGTGTTTTGGTTCCATTTCAGACGTAAAGCTCCTGTTAAAACCCCCAGCCTGAACCGTTCATATGCAAACGCTAAGC
>NC_068430.1:63773541-63776041 GCF_023373465.1 Oncorhynchus keta | reverse complement strand
AAGCTGCATCCCTGTCTAACCCCACGACCCTGTGTGAAGAAATGTGTGTGTTTTTTGCCAATTTTAACCGCACACTTGTTGTTTGTGTACATGGATTTTATAATGTCATATGTTTTACCCCCAACACCACTTTCCATCAGTTTGTATAGCAGACCCTCATGCCAAATTGAGTCGAAGGCTTTTTTGAAATCAACAAAGCATGAGAAGACTTTTGCCTTTGTTTTGGTTTGTTTGGTTGTCAATTAAGGTGTGCAGGGTGAATACATGGTCTGTTGTACGGTAATTTGGTAAAAAGCCAATTTGACATTTGCTCAGTACATTGTTTTCATTGAGGAAATGTACGAGTCTGCTGTTAATAATAATGCAGAGGATTTTCCCAAGGTTACTGTTGACACATATTCCACGGTAGTTATTGGGGTCAAATTTGTCTCCACTTTTGTGGATTGGGGTGATCAGTCCTTGGTTCCAAATATTGGGGAAGATGCCAGAGCTAAGTATGATGTTAAAGAGTTTTAGTATAGCCAGTTGGAATTTGTTGTCTGTATATTTGATCATTTCATTGAGGATACCATCGACACCACAGGCCTTTTTTGGGTTGGAGGGTTTTTATTTTGTCCTGTAACTCATTCAATGTAATTGGAGAATCCAGTGGGTTCTGGTAGTCTTTAATAGTTGATTCTAAGATCTGTAGTTGATCATGTATATGTTTTTGCTCTTTGTTCTTTGTTATAGAACCAAAAGATTGGAGAAGTGGTTTACCCAGACATCTCCATTTTGGATAGATAATTCTTCGTGTTGTTGTTTGTTTAGTGTTTTCCAATTTTCCCAGAAGTGGTTAGAGTCTATGGATTCTTCAATTGCATTGAGCTGATTTCTGACATGCTGTTCCTTCTTTTTCCGTAGTGTGTTTCTGTATTGTTTTAGTGATTCACCATAGTGAAGGCGTAGACTCAGGTTTTCCGGGTCTCTATGTTTTTGGTTGGACAGGTTTCTCAATTTCTTTCTTAGATTTTTGCATTCCTCATCAAACCATTTGTCATTATTGTTAATTTTCTTCGGTTTTCTATTTGAGATTTTTAGATTTGATAGGGAAGCTGAGAGGTCAAATATACTGTTAAGATTTT
Organism: Oncorhynchus keta; assembly: GCF_023373465.1. Lineage (NCBI taxonomy): Eukaryota > Metazoa > Chordata > Actinopteri > Salmoniformes > Salmonidae > Oncorhynchus > Oncorhynchus keta. The sequence goes on along the minus strand of NC_068430.1, from coordinate 63,774,917 downwards.
CTACTGCCAAGTTTACACCTTCACTATTACAGTGGAACGTTTTACCCAGGAAATTGTCTAAAAGGGATTGAATTTGTTGTTGCCTAATTGTTTTTGGTAGGTTTCCAAACTGCATTCCTTCCACCTATAGCATTTCTTAATGTTACTCAGTTCCTTTGGCTTTGATGCCTCGTGGTTGAGTATTGCTCTGTTTAAGTAGACTGTGATTTTGCTGTGGTCTGATAGGGGTGTTAGTGGACTGACTGTGAACGCTCTGAGAGATTCTGGGTTGAGGTCAGTGATAAAGTAGTCTACAGTACTACTGCCAAGAGATGAGCTATAGGTGTATCTACCATAGGAGTCCCCTCGAAGCCTACCGTTGACTATGTACATACCCAGCGTGCGACAGAGCTGCAGGAGTTGTGACCCGTTTTTGTTGGTTATGTTGTCATAGTTGTGCCTAGGGGGGCATATGTGGGAGGGGATGCTGTCACCTCCAGGCAGATGTTTGTCCCCCTGTGTGCTGAGGGTGTCAGGTTCTTGTCCGGTTCTGGCATTTAGGTCGCCACAGACTAGTACATGTCCCTGGGCCTGGAAATGATTGATTTCGCCCTCCAGGATGGAGAAGCTGTCTTCATTAAAATATGGGGATTCTAGTGGGGGGATATAGGTAGCACACAGGAGGACATTTTTCTCTGTTAGGATAATTTCCTTTTGAATTTCTAGCCAAATGTAGAATGTTCCTGTTTTGATTAATTTAATGGAGTGAGTTAGGTCTGCTCTATACCAAATTAGCATACCCCCTGAGTCCCTTCCCTGTTTCACACCTGGTAGTTTGGTGGATGGGACTACCAGCTCTCTGTAACCTAGAGGGCAACCAGTGGGTCCGTCTCCTCTATACCAGGTTTCTTGCAGGATGACAATGTCTGTGTTACCGATTTCTTTGGTGAAGTCCGGGTTTCTGCTCTTTAGGCCAAAGGCAGATGACCTCAGGCCTTGGATATTCAGGATGATATAGTGAAGGCTTTTTGTTCCATAGAATGTCCAATGTTGTTGGTCGTGTGGTTTGGCCTCAGGCCAGTAAGTGTGAGCAGAGCCTGCTGAGCATCTGGTACATGCTATTGGCTTGGGCGAGTGTGAGTGGGGGTTGGGACTGTTTGCCCGCTCACTACCTGGGCGTATGTGTGGCTTCCATGTTGAGGCCCTCTTTGCGGGGTGGGGTGCATGGGGTGGGCAGGAGTGGCATAGGTCTGATCTGAGGGGCCTAAATGGGGTGTGGGCATGGTTGACGTGGGGGGTGTTGATTGGTTGGGGTGGGGGTGTGGATGTGTCTGGGTGTACTGTGGTCTGGATGTAATTCCTCTTGGCGTGGGTCCTCTATGTGTAGGTCCAGGGGG